>NW_026048538.1:0-22500 GCF_023864345.2 Schistocerca serialis cubense | reverse complement strand
CTCGTATTACAATGGTTTTGGAGAACTAAAATGTCTCCTTTAAATATCAGCATGGGTACCGCAGACAATAGTATTGCAAACACAGTGTATTCTGTCCCGCCTTGAGGTCCACAGAGATGTATACATTCATGTTCTGGTTAATGGTGTTTCACCGTATGTAATGTGTATCTCCCTTGCAATGATGAAGTATTTCAGAATGTGTCGTCTGCAGTGATTTCTTAGCTCCATCTGTCCTTCATAATTTTAGAAGTCTTCAGTGCTCATAACCATTTGTGAGATGAAACCAAGACCACTGTTCACAGCAAAGTTGTCAAAAACTTCCTCACAGAGATTGATTCTTATCTCTTAAATACTGGTGCCCCGACACTTTCAGTGTGGAATATTGCTCCTATTTGGCTGTTGATATTTCCATTTCCTGCCCTGGTTTTCTCTCCTCGATCCATTGGATATTCCACTCCATGACTATCCTTTCACTCCCTCAGCTTCATTAACACAGGCATCCACTGAGATAGGCTCTCAGCTGTTCTGACTGGGGTACCTTCACTTCTTCCGTCACCCTTAGCACATCGCCACATGGAGGTGTTGAAGCAGATGTACAGAGCATGACTACAGCTATTATATCAGCCACCAACTTACCAATCCTCTATTCCTCTGGATGCCCCTCCTCCCAAACTGGAAGGCAATACCTTTGTGGACCACCAAAATGGACACAGCCATTAAAGATAACAGATGGGCTCTCCAGTGTGATAAGTGACATCCACCGGTGGAGCACCTCATCACTTTTCAATTGCTCTATGTCCAGATCTCCCACCTAATAAAATGACAGATACAAGAATGCCAGGAATGGTATGTTATTACCCCTTGCTCTCAAGTTTGGGCGAAGATTCAGTGCCTCTATGGATGCCAGTCTCACAATTGTACCTGATATCTCTCTGAATCATGGAGACACTAAAAGGTTTCAGATAGATTATATAATGGTAAGACAGAGATTTAGGAACCAGGTTTTAAATTGTAAGACATTTCCAGGGGCAGATGTGGACTCTGACCACAATCTATTGGTTATGAACTGTAGATTAAAACTGAAGAAATTGCAAAAAGGTGGGAATTTAAGGAGATGGGACCAGGATAAACTGACTAAACCAGAGGTTGTACAGGGTTTCAGGGAGAGCATAAGGGAACAATTGACAGGAATGGGGGAAAGAAATACAGTAGAAGAAGAATGGGTAGCTTTGAGGGATGAAGTAGTGAAGGCAGCAGAGGATCAAGTAGGTAAAAAGATGAGGGCTAGTAGAAATCCTTGGGTAACAGAAGAAATATTGAATTTAATTGATGAAAGGAGAAAGTATAAAAATGCAGTAACTGAAGCAGGCAAGAAGGGGAATACAAACGTCTCAAAAATGAGATCGACAGGATAGGGTTGCATGGATAGCTGGATCAAACCAGACTCAGGACTGAAGATCACAACAACAACAACAACAACACCTCCCTGATGGTGATGTCTACACTGACTCCGATGCTGATGCTGAACATTTTGCCCTGCATCACGTTCAAGTCTCTGAATCTGAGAATTATCAGTCCGTCTTCAGTGTCCTTAAACATTAGGTGGAGGGAATTCACTTACCTCTTAACTACACGCCACCTGGATCAATATAAAGCTCCATTGAGTGAGTGGGAATTCCCCAATACCCAGGCCCCTGACCCTTTGCCCTGACACGCTTCTAGAGCCGGACCGTGCCCACAGTCAAATGTTCAAACACGTATTGCTGGAGTGCCAAAGTCACATCCTAATCTATTTCAGTTTTATCTGGAGCAAGGGCGCACTCCCATCTGAGTGGCGAGAAAGTACAATCATCCCGGTACTGAAACTGGGTTAACACCCCCCTCTAGTAGGACAGCTATCACCCAATTGGTCTCACTAATATTACCTGCAAGTTGCTCGAACTTGGGGTGAGCCTCAAGCAGTGTCGTTACCTCGAGTCTCGGTGTTTTTGGCTCCATCCCGGGGCAGTTTTCACCTAGGCCATTCTACTGCAGGCAATCTGGATTGCCTAGTGTCTTTTGTCCAGTCATCTTCTTCTTCGACCTGCAAAAGGCTCGTGACATTGCACGGCACCATTACATCCTCGTTATCCTACCTGATTTTTGTCTGGTATGTCTTGTCACGTCATTCTCTCTAAATTCGAGTTAGTGCTTCCCATAGTACCCCCCATACACAAGAGAAAGGCTCGGTACTGAGTGTGCCCCCTTTTTCTAGTGACTATCGGCGGTCTTCCTTCAGCTGTGGGGTCCGCAGTGTCACCCTCCCAGCATGCTGACGATTTTTGTTTTTACTATAACTCCTCCACTTTGGGCATTGCTGAATGCCAACTGCTGTGTGCCTTATGAAAGCTGCAGTCCAGGGATCACACCAACGGTTTCCGGTTTTCAGCCGCCGAGACACGGGTCGTTCAATTCTGTCGCTGTCGTGCTATCCGTCCGTACCCAGTACTCTAACTCGGTGACCGGTTGCTCGATGTTGTGTAGTCATATAGTTTTTTGGGACTGGTCTTTGATGCGCAGCTGATGTAGCTTTCCTGTATTGACCAACTTAAGCAAACTTACTGAGGCAGTCGAGAGTACTAAGGTGTGACCAGTAACACTCGACCTATACTTTTGTGGCTTTACAAAACACTAATCGTATCCCATCTCGATTATAGAAGTCTGGCATGTGACTCAGCATTGCCTTCAACACTGCAGATGCTGGACTAGATACACCAATGTGGAGTCCAGTTTGCAACAGGTTCCTTTCTCGTACATCTCCGTTCTGTGTACCCCATCCTCGAATACGTACGTTTTCCTCGGTCTGTTATTGTCTGTTCTTGATGCATTTCTGCATTGGAAGTGGTATATATAGATGGTGCCGAAGGTCAACTGAGGAATCAGTTTTGCCTACACACATTCGAGATGCAGTGAAATACACACACTGCTGGACAGGTGCAGTGTATTCACTGCTGAATTGGTGGCCATCAGTCGAGCCCTCAGTCACATTAACCATACACTGATGAGAGATTCTTAATTGGCAGTGACTCCTTCAGTAGTATTCAGGCTACGGACGTGTGCTACCCTCGATACTTGTCGGTTGTGACTATCCGGGATCTCCTTTCTGATCTCTGTCAATCTGGACAGTTGGTCATCTTTGTCTGGGTCCCAGGCCACACTGGAATTCCAGGGAACAGACATGCTGACTGGTAGGCCAAGTTGCTACCAGGATGCCAACTTTGGAGGTGGGGTACCGAAATTGAATCTTCAGTTGACTCTACGCTGTAAATTGTTGGAAGCTTGGAATGTGGAATGGTGTGCCCTATTTCCTCCGAACAAATTGCGGACAGTAGAGGGGATCACGATCGAGTGGCAGTCGTCTTTTCGTGTTTCTCACAGGAAATAGACAATTATCTGTCGACTTTGCATTAGCCACTAGTGGATGACCCATGGCTACATCCTGCAATGTGAGTATCCACCCACTGTCGGTACGGTGCCCATCTGACGGTGGCCCATATCCTATCAGACTGCCCTTATTTGGCCACATTACGATGGAATCTTAGTTATGGACATGCGTGTTGTCTGCTAGCACCAATGTGTGCAACCGGCAGATCTGATTTTACATTTACTCCAGGAAGGCATCATGTACTCCTTTGTGAGGTAGGGTGCTTTGGGCTCGTCAATCGCTTGAGGGATTGGAGGGATGCCCCTTTGTCTGCTCTGATCCAGGGGGATTGTAGCTGCCTTTACGCAGTGGACCGGCATGGCTTCTGCCCTTCCCACTTTTTTATCCTTCCTTTTCTTTTACATTTTTCATTGTTTTAATGTCTCATCATTACTGTTCTCTTTCCTGTGATTTTATCAACTTGACTGCATTGCTAGTTTATTGTAGTAATGAAGGATGAGGAAATGCCTGAAAATGGAAAAAGTGCATCTCATACCGCATAACGTGTCCCGGGGGCCTCGAGCTGCTTTCTGGACAAAGGACCTCACCCATCTTACTTCTTCCCACCCTTCTCTCACTTCTACTTGCTTCTGTATATTGATTTTACTGATTCTCATTTGTAGTTCAATTCATCACAATTTGTCTTCCGTGTCCTTCCTCCTTGAGGACTATTCCTGTACTTACACGTATAGGACGGATGGAGCAATGACTCTTTAACCTCATGAGTCCAATCCAGTCAGGTTTATCATGTGTTCTTTGGATTCAGTAGGGCATTTGTTACAGATCTGCATCATCGTAGTAGGAAAGGCAAATGTCGCAATGAGATTATCAGGAAGAGTCTTAAGGAAATGTAATTCATCCATAAAAGAAATTGTTCAACCAATTCTAGAGTACTGCTTATCAGTGTTTTTGTCACAGGATCGTTAAAATGACATGAATGAGTCACAAAGGCACTGAGCCAAACTCCAATGGCAGACTTCAAGAGAAGTATTGTGTGTCACAGAGAGATTTATTATAGAAATTCCGAAAGTGTGCATTCTGGGAAGAGTTGAGTAACATATTACTTCCTCCCACATACATCTTACAAAATGTCCACAATGAGAATATTCGAGAACTTAGAGCAATTGTGGCTGTTTACCAACAATTCGTTCTTCCTATATGCCATTCACAAATTGAACGTGGAAGGTTAGGATCAGATAGTGATATCAGAATTACCCTCCACCACACACTGTCAGATTATATGTAGATTTATATGAATTAAAGTAGATGACCCTAAGGTAATTTAAATAGGAAATTAAGCACTATACTTTTAGTATGGAAAAAGTAGAGATTGCAAAATGCAGTTGGACAATAGCAAGAAAAGAATTTCTGAAGAGGACAAATTTGCTAACATCTAATACACATTTAAGTTTTAGGGAATCTGTTGTCAAGGTTTTTGTCTAGTATTGCCTTGTATGGAGGTGAAATGTGGATCAGAAGTAATTGCAGAAGCTTTTTAAATGTGATGCTGTAGAATAATGTTAAAGATTAGATGGGTACATCAGTTAACAGATGAGATACTGAATTGAAATGGGGGAATGATTGATGACACACATTCTGTATCATCAAGAAATCGTTAGTTTTGTAACTGCGCAAGGGTGACAAAAGTGTGAACAAGTATGCATCAAAGTGTGAATAAGTATGTATGTTCAGATTGGTATAGGTCACAGTAGCTATGCAGAGATGAAGAGGCATTTACAGGATAGATTTACATGGAGAATTGTTTGAAACCAGTCTTTGGATTGAAGACCACAATGACGACCACACAACAGGAAGTGGAAAACTGTTCACATTCAGTTACACACATCAGTGAAATCATCAGCTCCAAACGATGTCCAAGTTAGATGTCACTCGAGACGCCACAGATATTCCTGTCGAAATATCAGTTGTGGCTTGTGATACAAATCTTGAATTCAAATGTAAAATAGTCTATGTAGGCAGGCAGTTTCTGTGCAAGGTGCATGCAATTTTTGTTTGTGGCAGACCCATAATTTGTTCAAAATTCCACTAAAAATGCTCTCTAATGATTTTATTCAGAAGATAATCAATTGTGATAGCCCTATCTTAAATCTCCTATTCAAAAACCAACACTGAATTTTTGGCTCTGTTGGTAGAGAAGCAAGAGTTTTTGTCAAGACCATTAATTACTGAGATTGAAACGAGTGGCAAAGAAAGTTGTGACACTATTTTGTTCAGACAAACAAGAAGCTGAATTCTGTGCATCGAAACAGCTTAAATGACGATTTCTGCACAAACACGAAGACACCACTTGATTTAGAGTAGTGGTAAGAGCCAACCGTTGTTCTATGAAAGCTGGGTGCTGGGCAATGAGATGGAGTATTTCTTCCATCAAGATGTTTGTCAGGTGACTTAGCACTGACACTAACATGTGGAGAATACACAACCCTCATTCGTCGCCAAGTTTGCTACGGCGACAATAAACACAGTGTGTGGAACATACTACTTTATAGAGCAACACGTAAAGTATAGGTTGTGCGAGATGTGAGATGTGCATAGGACTGAACACTTTGACTGCAAACTGTGATACAGTGTAAAAAACAAGTCGAGCACTCGTGTGCAGTCACTAAAATAATGCTGTTTCTTTGGCAGCTCACCAGAGCACACGAGGGACTGACCCAGGTGGCCTCTACAAGCAGGCCTGTGAACTGTATTGATGTGCACTCTCTGAAGTTGCACACATCACGAGTGAAGGTACATCACTCACGAAACACGGTCGGATGTCAATGTAGCTTTTACACGTGCACACGATCGGCGGGTATGTCAGTGATCAGAGTTGCAATTCTCTGTGAGAGGTAGAAAAGCCATCAAAGTGCATTTGTGTCATTCACATTTAGTGTAGTTACAAGGCCCAGTAGGATATATAAGAAATGTGAACAGCAGCATACGGGCCGCGTGTGAATGTGACGGCAGGCGTATTCGTAAATAAGGTTCCGGCCGATCGCACCCGACCATGAGGGAGGATCAGTGTGTAGTACACAAAGTACACAGTAACCGTGTCGTGCCTGGGCCTGCCATTCGAGGAAAGTATTGGACACCCTGCAGCATTCTGTTTCATCCTGCTACATCGGTTGGAGACTAGCAGCAGCCAGACTAGGGGATTACCATCCTGCGCCTAGGGTGCCATTAGCACCACAAAACGAACGGCCGGTTTTGGAGCATTGCCGCGAGCAGTAATTGTCAACTGCCAATTAACGGTGTCACACTGTGTTCAGCGGCAAATTGTAGTTCTGTAGTACTCCAGATACTACAGTCGGCGAGAACTGTGCCGAGCTGGGGGACCTCCTTTCCTTCCGTCATTTTGGAGAGGCACGGTCACACAATTCCCGACTTGACAGTGTAAGGGGCCTTCGGGTACGGCTTCAGGTCATGACTGATAGCGATCGAGGGAGATCTGACGGGACAGACATACGTCACGGACATCCTGTGTTCGCACGTGTAAACCCCTCATGCGACAGTATTGTGGACCCATTTTTTGAGAAGACAGTGTTCGTCCACACGCGACATATGTCTCTCTGTACTTCCTACGTGAAGTCGAGTTACTCCTGGAGCCAGCAAGAACCCTATATCTGTCCCCAGTGGGACACGTGTGGGACCAGCTCACGTGACAGCCTCGTGTCGGTGACAGTAAGCAGAATATCGAGGGCTAGTTATGACACTGGGGCTAGCTTGCAGCAGCAAAAGGTACTGTGGCTTTGACAACTTCTAATGTTTTTGATGACAAGAATGTGTGAATTTGTAATGCAACCTTCCCACTTCTTTTAAATGAGTCAACTTACTTGGTATGCGCAACCGATCTTCTTTTCCAGATAGCCAGCTACGTCAATCTCTGAAAACTAGTTCTCTGAAGAATGATGCTAGTTTAAAGGGACATATAAGACACACTCTTTACTCATGAAATAAGTAGGTAATCGAAGAAAACTTTTAGTTCATTCTCGATATATTTCATCTTCCACAAAAGACAAGAAGTCAAATATTTACGTGAGAAATGATAATTTTGTAAGCTGCCTGTGTCATCTCACAATACACACACTTAAGATACATTTACAACAGAGTTGGTTTAACAACCACAAAAATCATAAACACGTCTCACCTCTATCAGGTCTTTGTCGAGTTACTTAAGTCTTCCTTGACTAGACTGTTCTTTTGTCACTAACAATTGTCACAGTTACAAAACAGCACAGAATAACACAGAAGTTCCTCACTGTCATTACAACTTAAGTAGACCGACCGACGCGTACTCGTCGGTGTCATTCGACCGCCGTGTCTACGGTCTTCTTGCGACAAGCTTCAGACCTGCACACATAGACGGGTGACATGCAGTAGACAGGGTTCTTCTCTCCCACTCACATCTAAAATATCGTGTGTTAGAGATGGTGGAAGGCTGAGTGGTTCTAGAATTTACACAGAAATTCTCAAATCACTACAAACTTTCCTAACAAAATCAGTGCGTGCATACATGCCAGGGAGAGTTCAATACCATAACGGAAAAGTCTTTGAAAATGTGACTCTCAGTATTGTAATCACTGAAATAGTATGACATTCTTTCCACGATTACAACAATGTCACACACCCTTTCGACCTACAAAGTTTCATTTCATTTCTTCCTCCCTTTCAAAGGACTTCACTTTCTTTCTCTAACAGTACTGTCAGATCATATCGGTCGGTGACGGCAAAATGAGAAACGCTCCTTTTATTCAGTATTCGAACACGACTACGGTAAGATGTGCCGTTTCAAAAAATTTAGGAACATATGCTAAACGAGTTCATGGTGCAGAAGATACTGGCAGACTGGAAAACATTGCAACAGTTTAGTGGTGACACAGTTGCTAAGAAATTAAAGGGAATTGAATTGAAGGTTTAAAAGCCAATCAGAAATATGCCACGGTTTCAGTGTTATAATATTACACAGTTACGTAGAAAGCATTGGGCAATATACCTGATGTTGATCTTCCAGCAAGTAATGTATTAATGGAACTTAAGTATGTTTTATGCACTGTCTTTTCCATTCTTTGTAAATGGTGGCTTGTAGATTACAAAAGGAGAAAAATATTATTTGAATGGTATGTTCCAGAGACAGGGGTGTAGATTTCATTGGCAGTTTAGTTGAAATACAATTCCTGTGGATACACAAGGTAGGCAGTACCTTTTTTTTCTGCATTTGTTGTAATGCATACATGCATCATTTTAAGATAACTCCATCTGATCAAAGTATCTGGACACCTCTTTGTAATGTGGAACCATACACTAGACGTCATGAAAAGTGGGCCCCTCAGTGTTAAGGTGGTTATGAGTATTATGTTGTCAGTAGGGAAGCAGTAACAGCGGACCGGGTGTATCAGGAGAGTTCAGTGACTTCGAACACGGACTAGTCATCGGATGTTGCCCGAGTACTAAATCGATCGGGGACATTTCGACCCTTGCTGAGCTGTGAAATCGGTATGTGAAGGAACTTCCACAGTTAAACAGAGACCGGGCAGGCCTCGTGCACTGACTGACAGGAATCGCCGAGCTCTGCAGAGGAGGTTGTAAAAAAATCACAAGAAATCGGTGGAAGGAATCACTTGTCAGATCCAAAGAGCTACCAGCAGTCCTAACTATTCCCCCTCTGTAGAAACTGTTTATTGAACATAAATACAAATACTATCAGTCTTACAGTATGATAATTATGCATCACTACAAACAGTACACAAAATGCATTCTTCAAACAGTTGTGTATGAGACATTGTTTTATACTTACAGAAATGAAAGTGATTGAAAAATCATTAAATGCAGGCTTTTACGTACATAACGCCTCAACGATGAGAAGCAGAAAAATTAAGTGTTAAATTTATTGAACGAAAGTATAATGACAAACAAAAATTAACCAATCAATCAATCACTCAATATGAAACTTTGTTTTTACGCCAGCAATGTGTTATTCACTCCTTCATCTTCTCTTTTCCCTGCTGCTGCTGGTTGGTAACTGCTGGAACACCTGTCTGCACAGCTTGTAGAACTCACTCTCTTCCCTCTGCTGGAGGGAGGATCCTGTTAGCACAATAACTGATGCAAGGAGTTAAAAAGAATGGGTAAGGTGGTGGAGCAGCTCCTCATAAGCCATGCACTGCTAAGAGACACATGAGATAGTGTAAATAGTGACACCACTGGACAGTGGATGACTCAAAGCAAGTGATTTGGAGTGACAATCACACTATACCCTGTGGCAATGGAATGGAAAGGGTTCGGACGATGTGAATGGCCGGAGAACATTTCCCACTATCGTACAAAGTACGAACAGTGACGTACAGAGGAGGTTGTATTGTGGTATGAGGGTGTTTTCCACAGTTAGGTTGTGGTCACCTTATCGTGTTTAAGATACACTAAGTGTGGTAGGGTATGAACAGATTTAACAGCATTGTGTGTTGTGTATAGTGGAGGAACAGATCGGGGTTGTCGATCGATTGTGTCGTCGAGAGAGAGTGCACCCTGTGATAAAAGAGCATCTGTGAGGCAATGGTTTGTGGACAGTAACGTTCCTGATATGGACTGGTCTGCCCAGAGTCCCAACCTGAACCCAATGGAACACTTTTGGGCTGAGTCAGAATGTCAACTTGGCTCCAGTCCCCAGCATCCCTATCTTCTCTGGATCACCATTCCTCCAGACATTCAGATACATGATTGAAAGTGCCTCGAGGTGAGCTAAAGCCATCAAAAAGTGACCACAAGGCAGTTGCTGCCAGGCTAAATACTGCAACACCTACAACCGTAAAAAAGAAACACAAAGTATATCTATTTAAAAAAGTTGATGAAAATGCTCTTGACGCCTTTTTAAGAGGCAGTCTTCACTATTCCGATCTGATCGTGTAAGTGTAGAAAAGATGTGGAATGATTTCAAAGAGATAATATCGACATCAATTGGGGTGTATATGCCACATAAATTAATAAGTGATGGTACTGATCCCACATGGTACACAAAACGGGTCAGATTGCTGTTGCAGAAGCAACGAAAAAAGCGTGCCAAATTTAAAAGAACACAAAATTCCCAAAATTGGCAAAATTTTGCAGAAGTTTGAAATACAGCGCGTACTTCAATGTGAGATACTTTTAATAATTTCCCCAACAAAACTCTGTCTCATAATCTGGCAGAAAACCCAGAGAGATTCTGGTCGTACACAAAGCATACCAGTTGCAAGATGCAACCGATACCTTCACTGTGCGACAACAGTGGTGAAGTCACTGATGACAGTGCCACTAAAGCAGAGTTATTAAACACAGTTTTCCAAAACTCCTTCACCATAGAAGATGAAGTAAATATTCCTGTATTCCAGTCCACAACAATTGCCAAGATGAAAAACATAGAAGTAAATATATTTGGTCTAGCAAAGCAGCTTAAATCACTTAAGGTTCCTTTCAGAGTATGCTGATACAATAGCTCCATATTTAGCAATTATATGCAACTGGTCACTCACAGAAAGATCCATACTTAAAGACTGGGAAATTTCTCAAGTCACACAAATACCCAAAAAGGGAAGTAGGAGTAATCCGCTGAATTATAGTCCCATATCACTAACGCCAATTTGCAGTAGGGTTCTGGAACATATACTGTGGTCGAACATTATGAAGTACCTCGAAGAAAATGATTTATTGACACAGAGTCAGCATGGGTTCAGAATATATCATTCCTGTGAAACAAAACTAGCTCTTTATACTCATGAAGTAATGAGTGCTATCGACAGGGGGTGTCAAATTGATTCCATATTTTTAGTTTCCCAGAAGGCTTTTGACACCATTCCTCACAAGTGTCTTCTTACCAAACTGTGTGCCTATGGAATATTGCATTAGTTGTGTGACTGGATTCATTATTTCCTGCCAGAAATGTCACAGTTTGTAGTAATAGATGGAAAGTCGTTGAGTAAAACAGAAGTAATATCGGGCATTCCCAAAGGAAGTGTTATAGGCTCACTATTGTCCCTGATCTATATGAATGACATAGGAGACAATCTTATTAGTTATCTTAGATTGTTTGCAAATGATGCTGTGTCATTTACCATCTTGTAAAGTCATCAGATGACCAAAACGAATTGCAAAATGATTTAGATAAGGTGTCTTTGTGGTGCTAAAAGTGAAAATTGACCTCGAATAAAGAAAAGTGTGAAGTTATTCACATGAGTACTAAAAGAAATCCGCTAAGGTTCAATTAAGCGATAAGTCATACAAATCTGAAGGCTGTAAATTCAACCAAATACTTATGGATTACTACTACTACTACTACTACTACTACTACTACTACTACTACGTGATCAGGCCCAGTGGACCGCACGCATCTGCAAGTTTCCTCCTCCACTGTATTCTGTCCATTGCTGTTTTCCGCCATTCGTCCACATCTATTGCCATTTGTTTTCAATCTTCATGGAGTCCATCCCTCCAACGCTTCTTGGGTCTCCCTGGCGGTCTCTTTCCTGTAGGTGTGAAATCCAGGAGCTTCCGAGGCCATTGTGATCCTCCATCCGGGCCACATGGCCGGCCCACTGCATTCGTTTGGCTTTGACAGCTCCTGCTATGTTGGGCTGCTGGTATAGTTCCTCAAGCTCTTGGTTGTATCTGATCCTCCATTCCCCTGTATCTGCATCCAGAACCGGACCGAAGATCTTCCGAAGCACTTTTCTCTCAAAGACAAGGAGCTTATGGAAATCCTGTTTTCGGATACTCCATGTATCACAGCCATATAGAACAACAGGCTGGATCAGGGTTTGTACAGTCGAATCTTGAATTGTCTGGAGAGAGATTTGGACCGAAGCAGTTGTGCTAGGCTGTGGTAAGATCGGTTTCCTGCTTGTATTCTGGCATTGATCTCTGCTTCACATGACGAGTTCTCAGTGAAAAGTGCCCCTAGGTATTTGAATTCTTGCACTCTCTTGTAGGAATGGTCCCCAACCTGCAGTGATTGTAGATGACCAGCAGTCTGACAATGACCACGCGTCATAACGAAGTACTCAGTCTTAGCTTCGTTTATGTTTAGCCCAAATTTGCTGGCAGCCTCCTTTAGTGCTTTGGTCATTTGCTCCAACTCCTCTTCCGACCTAGAGAGTAAACAGATGTTGTCTGCATAGGCTAAGTATGCCAGTCTCTTTCCTTCGATTTCAATCCCTTCGTTCTCTTGGAAGGTCTCGCATATGATCTTCTCGAGGGCAAAGCTGAACTAGATAGGGGACAACCCATCTCCTTGCCCGAGTCCTGTCACAATTTCAAATTCCTCAGTTATGCGATTTCCCATCTTCACCTTTGCATGTGTCTCGTTCAGACAGATCTTTATCAGATTGGCATAGCAGAGAAACTCATCAAACTCCCTTAAACAGTTGAGCAGGCTCTTGCGATGTATGCAATCATAGGCCCTCTTAAAATCAACGAATAAAATATGCAAATCTTTACCATATTCACCCAGTTTCTCAGTGAGCTACCGGAGACTGAAGACGTGATCTACTGTTGACCGTCCTGGCCGGAAACCTCCCTGGTACTCCCCAATCACCGATTCTGCCACTGGCTGAATTCTATGTATGAGGCAATTGAACAGGATCTTATAGCAGACGTTAAGCAGGGCGATTCCTCGATAGTTGTCACATTTCAGTTTGTCGCCCTTCTTATGTATTGGACAAATCAGAGCTGTTTTCCATTCTCGTGGTAGTTCGTCTTTGGTCCATAATGCCTGTATCAGTCGGTGTATTTTTTCTGCAAGTTTCTCTCCTCCTGCCAGGATCATTTCAGCCTGTATTCCATCTTGACCTGGACTCTTATTCTGTTTAAGGTGTCTGATTCTGGTTTTTATCTCATCCAGGGTAGGTGGGGGATAGTCTGCATCGGCTGTAATTGGGTACTGGAAATCAAACTGCAGTTCGGGTTCATCACAATTTAGCAGCTGTCGAAAGTACTCTTTCCATCTCTCAGCCATGTCCCTATCGTTCGTCAGGATCTTATCACGGGAATCTTTGACAAATTTCTACTTGGCCTGGTACTTCACCCTCGGAAACATTTCCCTCGTCTTTTGTCCTCTGAAGTCTTTCTGCTTCAGTGATGATATTCCTTATGTATTTCCTCTTTGCTCTTCTCAGAATCGCTTGTGTAGTCTTTCGGACCTCCTCAAATTGTGCTTTGGCCTGTGCCAGATTTGTCCCCTTAAGCCATTTGTTCCTGGCTTCCTTTCTCCTTTCCAGGACATCTGCACATTCCTTTCCAAACCAGATCTTCTTGCCCACTGGGTTTCCCATGAGTGTTTCCTTTGCTGTATCCCTAACTGAGCTCTGGATGTTTCCCCACATAAGTTCGAGGTCCTGATTTGCGTCCACTTCGCTGAGTGCTTCAAAGCGGTTACTAAGTTGCAACTGGTATCTGGTCTTCGTTGCCTCATCTTTTAGTTTCTCCACATGTTACCTTTCCACTCTTTTTAACTTAGGCCCCGTTCTTCCTTTACACTGTATGTTTAAATGGCCTCTGACCAGGAAATGATCACTCCCACCTTCGGCACCCCACGCTGTCTTAACGTCTAACACCCATCTCTTGGCTCTGAGATCAACGGCAACATGGTCTATTTGATTTACAGTTCTCTCATCTGGTGATACCCAGGTTCCTTTATGTATGTTTTTCTGCTGGAAGTTTGTGCTGGAAATGAACAACCCTAATGATGTAGTGAAGCTGATGAATCTAACTCCATTGTCATTGCTTAGGTTGTGTAGACTGTGCCTACCTATTGTGTCTTGGAATATTTGTTCTTTCCCAACCTTGGCATTCATATCACCAAGGAGGATCCTCAGGTGTCCATTTGGTATAGCGTCCATCACTGCCTCTAGCTGTGCATAGAACTCGTCTTTCACTTCACATTCGCTCTCCTCCGTGGGAGCATGACAGTTCACAAAAGTCACCTTAATATGCTTTACTTCCAGTGTTAGAACAGATATTCTTGGGTTGACTGAAACGAACTCTGAAACATTAGTGGCCAACGTCTTACTGACGCAGAAACCAGTGCCTAACAGATGACCTCATTCACAGGCTCCATACAGAATTGTACAGTTTTCAACATCAATGCTCCCAGCATCGTCCCACCGGATTTCTTGCAGTGCAACTAGGTCTAGTTCGTACCTCTGAATTTCCTTGACCAACTGATTGCAGCTCCTGTCTTGTACAGACTCCTTACATTCCACGTTCCAAATCGTATACCGTTTCTTTGCCATTGACTTATGGATTACAATTACAAATAACCTTAATTTGAATGATCACATAGATAATGTTGTGGGTAAAGAAAACCATTAACTGCAATTCATTGGCAGTAACTTAGAAGGTGCAACAGGTCTACTAAAGAGACTGCTTACACCAGGCTTGTCAACCCTAGTATTGCTGTGCAGTGTTTATCCACATCAGGTGGGACTGACGGATGACTTTGAGAAAGTTCAAAGAAGGGCAGCTTGTTTTGTATTATCACAAAATAGGGGAGATAGTGCTACAGACATCATATGTGAATTGGAGTGCCAATCATTAAAAAAAAGGCATTTTTCCTTGCGATGGGATCTTCTCATGAATTTTCAAACACCATTTTTCTCCTCCGATTGTGAAAACATTCTGTCGGAACCGACCTACATAGGGAGAAATCATCATCACGATAAATTTTCTGTGTAAACTCCAGTTTCTCTTATTTTAAGTACTAGTTTTTCCCTTGTGCCATTTTAGAGTGGAACGGTGGAGAGACAGCTTAAAGGTGGATCATTGCTATTCTCAATAAAGTACCTGGCAGAAGATTCAGAGTCATCACATATATGTAGACACACTCCTTTTTAATGTCTGGTAATAGATGTCCTGATAACTTTTGATAAGATGGTGTTAAGATACTAGCATTATCAATACTCCAGAAGCCATTTTCCACATAATGTTTGGTTTGTGAAGCCCGTTACATACTGTCATCTTTTATGAGCAAGCCTCACATTTGACTTCTGAAGACATAACAGATGTAACCTTCTCAGCAGTTAGTGTTAACAGCTGCTGGAATAAATTGATTAATAGTTGAAGTCCTTACATAGGATATGTTGCAATGGAACTGGATATTAACAGATGGAGCAGTAAGGATAAGGATGCAGGGATCTAAGTCACACCACTGAACAATGAAACAAAACAACATTGTTGTGAAATATCATATGGCTCTAGATGGGCAGTAAAAATTCTAATAACTTCAGATAATTGTTAGTTTTTTTTTATGGAATCTCCTGGGCTCAAGATCAAGATAATATTGAATTGTGATAGAAATTCGCCTGTCTCAGCTTTCTCTTTTCATACACTTTGACAGATGACACATCCTAATGCATCAGTGAATAATAGGCAGTAATTATTCAGGCATTAAGAGCTTATAACTACTACCACTGTTATACTTTAGTTAAAGGTCATGCTGACCAGGGAACTCTCCATTGCACATCCTTCAGATTTAGTGTTAAGAGAGCCCAGTGGATTGCCTGTCAAAAACTGAATACAGATCGACGGTCATGTTGTTGGACTGCAACGCGGGCGAACTGCGTTCAAATTTGTGTCTGTGTTACGGTTTAATGCCAGTTTGCAACAGCGAGGTGTATGGAAGGGACCTATAATTAAAGTTGATACTGCACAATTATTGTATTAGCAATTATAAGGAAGTGGCTTTTGAATGGGAACCACAAATGTTTGATGACAAGGCGACAACTAAACTGAATTCTCCACCAGAAAACACATCTGGTATGTTATAATGGGAACACAGGTGACATCTGTATATAAGAGGTGTAAAAGAGCGGACTCACAAAATTACAGACTAATATCCTTGACATCAGTTTGTTGCAGAATCCTTCAACATATTCACAGTCTGAATACAATAAATTTTCTTGAGAGGGAAAAGCTTCAGTCCACAAATCAAAGCATCTTCAGAAACCTTCACTCATGTGAAACTCGACTTGCCCTTTCCTCCCATAATATCCTGTGAATTATGGATGAAAGGCAATAGGCAGATTCCATATTCGTACGCTTCCATAAAGCATTTGACACAGTGCCACACTGCCAACTATTAGTGAAGCTACAAGCATACAGAATAGGTTCCCAGGTACACGAGTGGCTCGGTGACTTCTTAAGTAACAGAACTCCGTATATTGTCTTCAACAGCAAGTGATCATCAGAGATGAGGGTATCTTCAGGATTGTCTGGGAGTGGAGGGGATGTAATGGAACCACTGTTATTTTCTGTATACATAAATGATCTGGCAAATAGAGTAAGCAGCAGTCTGCAGCTGTTTGCTGACGATGCTGTGGTGCATGGGAAGGTGTCAGTGTTGAGTGACTGTAGAAGGATACAAGATGACTTCGAAAAAATTTCCAGTTGGTATGATGAATGGTAGGTAGCTGTAAATGTAGAAACATGTAAGTTACTGCTGATGAGTAAGAAAAACAAAGCCATAATGTTTGTGTCAAGCAGCACACCGCTAATCCTGCAACCAGTCTCGTTGATTAAATATCTAGCTGTAATGTTCCAAAGCCATGTGATACAGAATGAGCACCTAAGGACTGTAGTAGGGAAGGCGAATGGTCAACTTTAGTTTATTAGGAGAAATTTAGGAAAGTGCGGTTCATCTCTAAATGAGACTGCACGTAGGACAGTAGATGACCCACTGTCGAGTATTGTCAGAATCCTCGGGATTTGCAACAGGTCAGGTGAAAGGCATTGAAACAGTTCAGAGGCGAGCCTTTAGATTTGTTACCGGTAGGTTCAAAAAAAGTTGCAAATATTGTCAATATGCTTTCGGAACTCGATCGGGAAAATGTGAAGGGCATATTATGATCTTTTCGACGAGCAATATTGAGAAAATTTAGGGAACTGGCATTTAAGGCTGACTATAGAGCAGTTATACTGCCACCGACATATATTTTGCTTAAGAAGAATGAAGATAAGACGAGAGAGAGATTAGAGCTCCTACAGGCGCATATAGACAGTTGTTGTTTCCTCACTGTATTTGCGAGTGGAACAGAAAAGGAAATGATTATTAGTGGCACAGGGTACCCTTCGCCATGCACCGTGCAGTGGTTTGCTGAGTATTTATATAGATACAGATGAAGAAGATGCTTGTACGTGATGGACTATGTTGAGATCTGTATCAGACCAGTCCTTGTTGTTGTCATCTTCAGTCCAGACACTATGACATATCTAAATTTGTTGTGTGCTTTGTTTCCCAGCTTCTGTTCTTCAAACTGTTGAATGTGTACCCACTAATACAGCTATGTAACAGTCTCTTAATGAATTACATATTACATTGTACTGTCTGATTTGCTTGTGAACACCTTGCCTCTCTTGTGATAAATCATTTAGAAACTTTTCACAGGAAATACATTTTCCTAACACCACCATATTTTCGTACTTCCCATGCTCTTAGGTTGTGAAACAGTCTAAAACTACTGTGCAATGAAGAACTAAAGAAACTGGTACACCTACCCAATGCCATGTAGGGCCCCCGTGAGCACACAGAAAGGCCGCAACACGATGTGACGTGGACTAGACTAATGTGTAACTGACACCACGAATCCTGCATGATCTGTTACAGCCATGCAGATAAGATGCCTGTCATCTCAACTGCTGGTAATATGAGGTCATTGGGATCCAGCACGGCTTTCCGTATTACCCTCCTGAACCCACGGATTCCATATTCTGCTAACACTCATTGGATCTTGACCAACGTGAGCAGCAATGTCGCGATACGATAAGCTGATAATGGTCAGATTGCAGCTTATCACCATTGCAAAGTCAGAAACGTGATGGTACGCATTTCTCCTCCTTACACAATGATGTTTCACCAGGCAGCACCGGTCAACTGCTGTTTGTTTATGGGAAATCGGTTGGATACTTTCATCCTGTCAGCACGTTGTAGGTGTCGCCACTGGTGCCAACCTTGTGTTTTTTAGATTAGATTAGATTAACTTTCATTCCAATTGATCCATAGTGAGGAGGTCCTCCAGGATGTGGAACATGTCAGAAAAACAATAATACATGACAAATATTTACAACTAAAACAAATAAGCTAATGTACCATTCCCCAGGTCCCAAGTGGAATGATTGTAAAATGACTCTTAGTGTTCATTAAAAAATGAAGAATACTAATGCACTGAATTTAAAATAAAAGTTTTTTATTTATTTATAAGGTAATAAACATGTAATACAACTACTGTAATACTTACTTACAATGAACACATTACTGCACTGAAATTGTGCAGAAGTTATGTTGTACTTATATACAAATCAGTTGGTTTTACTAAGAAATTCATCAATGGAGTAGGAGGAGTTGGTCACCAATAAATCCTTTGGGCTTCTCTTAAACTGAATTTCATTGGTTGTTAAGCTTTTTATGGCTGCTGGCAAGTTATTATAAATGTGTGTTATTGAATAATGCACACCTTTTTGTACTAGACTAAGTGACTTTAAATCCTTCTGATGATTATTCTTATTCCTAGTATTGATTCCATGAATTGAGCTGTTGGTTTGAAAAAGTGATATATTTTTAATGACAAATTTAATTAAGGAATAAATATGTTGGGAAGCAGTAGTTAGTATCCCTAGTTCCCTAAACAGGCTTCTGCAGGATGTTCTTAAGTTCACACCACATATTATTCTTACTGCACGTTTTTGTGCCTGGAAAACTTTAGCTTGGCTTGATGAATTACCCCAAAAAATAATCCCATATGACATTATGGAATGAAAGTAAGCATAGTACGCCAGCTTTTTCATTTTTATATCCCCTGTGTCTGACAAAATTCGCATTGCAAACAGAGATTCGTTAAGACGCTTCAGCAGTTCTGTGGTGTACTACTCCCAGTTGAATTTATTATCAAGCTGTAGTCCCAAGAATTTAACACTGTCCACTTCTTCTATCTTCTCGTCATCGCATGTTAGACATATACTCTTGGGACACCCCTTAAAAGTTCTGAACTGCATGTAGTGTGTTTTTTCAAAGTTTAGTGACAAAGAATTGGTTAGGAGCCAGTGATTAATGTCCACAAATATTTTATTGGCTGATCTTTCTAAGACCACACTTGATTTGCTATTTATTGCAATGTTTGTGTCATTGGCAAACAAAACAAACTTGGCCTCTGGTAATGTTACTGATGAAAGGTCATTGATATACACAAGAAAAATTAAGGGCCCCAAAATGGAACCTTGTGGGACCCCACATGTAATTAGTTCCCAGTTGGATGATGCCTGATAGCTTGATACATGTCTCTTTCCTAATAACACCCTTTGTCTCCTGCCAGAGATATAAGATTTGAACCATTTTGCAGCATTTCCTGTTACACTATAATATTCTAGTTTACTTAAAAGGATATTGTGATTTACACAGTCAAATGCCTTTGACAGATCACAAAATATACCAGTTGCCTGCAATTTTTTGTCTAATGAATTAAGCACAATTTCACTGTAAGTGTAGATAGCATTCTCAATATCAGAACCTTTTAGAAATCCAAACTGTGACTTTGACAGTATGTTATTTGAGATAAGATGGTTATAAAGATGACTGTACATTACTTTTTCAAAAATTTTTGAGAATGCTGGCAACAGTGAAATTGGACGGAAATTTGATGCTATTTCTTTATCTCCCTTCTTAAACAGTGACTTAACTTCAGCATATTTCAGCCATTCAGGAAATATTCCACTGATAAACGACTGGTTACACAGATAGCTTAATATGTTACTTAGCTCAGAATCACATTCTTTAATTAACTTTGTTGATATTTCATCATACCCACTAGATGTTTTTGATTTTAAAGATTTTATGATGGACATTATTTCTGTTGGGGTAGTGAGGGTCAAATTCATATTATGGAAGTTACTTGAAATGTCTGGTCTAAGGTAATCCATAGCAGCATCTACCAAACCAGACAACCCCATCTTTTCAGTAACAGCTATAAAATATTTGTTAGAAAGTTCTGCAACACTATACACATCTGTCACCAATGTATCATTTACTCTTAATGCTATCTGTTCCTCTTCATGTCTGGTTCTACCAGTCTCCTCCTTCACTATATCCCATATTGTCTTTATTTTGTTATCTGATATGACTATCTTTTCCTTGTAATATATTTGCTTTGACATCCATATTACAGTCTTTAATATTTTGCAGTATTTCTTATAATGTGCTATAGCATCAACATTGGAAATGTTTCGGATTGACAGATACAGTTTTCTTTTTGTTTTACAAGATACCCCTATTCCTCGAGTAATCCATGGCTTCTTTGTAGACGTTGCTCTAACCTTGGTAAGTTTTGGGGGAAAGCAGTGTTCGAATTATTCGAACACTGCTTTCCCCCAAGCACTTTATTAGCAAAAATGTTACTTTCTTCATTCATGCCATGAGCACTGTAAACATCAGTCCAGTGAATGTCTCTGAGAAGTGTCCTAAAATAATCAATTTTTGGCTTACTGATTACCCTCTTGAGCTCAGATTTAACAGATTTTATATCCTGTTCAGTATTAACATTTAACAGAAGGAACTGCATGTCATGGTCTGAGAGGCCATTGACTATTGGTTTTGTAATATAATTTTGTTCATTGGACTTTTCTATAAAGATATTATCAATGGCTGTTTGTGAGCAAGTGGCTATCCTAGTGGGGAACTTTACTGTGGGAATTAAGTTGAATGATAGTGTTACTAACTCAAATAAGTTCTTATTGGGAGAGTCTTTAAGGAAATCTACATTGAAATCACCAGCAACCACTATTTCTTTGTTTTTGGTTGTTAAATGGGCCAGTACAGCTTCAAGGTGGTTTACAAACAGATTAAAGTTACTTGCAGGTGCTCGATATACACTTAATATTATGAAGGATTTTTTGTGAAAATCTAATTCTGTTGCACGTGCTTCCATATGCTCTTCTAGGCAAACTTTATGAATGTCTATGTTCTTAAATTTATGACAGTTCCTGATGAATGTGGCAGCTCCTCCTTTCTCCATTTCTGATCTACAAAAGTGAGATGCTAACCTAAACCCTGTAACACTTATAAGTTCTATACCAGTGGTCACATGATGTTCAGAGAGGCAGATTATGTCAGCTGGGTTTGAAGACTCTATTGCATCAAAATATTCGAGGACTGAGAAATAAAATGAATGAATTAACTATCTGCATAGATGAACTAAAGATAGCTGACATTTCACATTTGGGTGGACTTAAAATATCTGCTGACAGTTGAAAATTCTTAACCAATGGCTGTTTATGCTGATGTAATAAGCTGGAATTGTTTTTTGATTTCTTTCTCAAACTGAAGGTTTGTCTCAGTTCTAACCTCTCTTAAAATTTGCTTTCTTTCTGTCCTCCCTACCCTAAAAAAGGGTCTTGCTTTCTTTCTGTCCTCCCCACCCTAAAAAAGGGTGTGAATGATCTTAAAAGCTAATCATTTGCATATCACAGCATCTTCTTCCTATCAGGTAATTTTTGCATCTGTATCACATCTTTGTGGTGTAGTAATTTTAATGACCAGTCATATACAATGCACTTAGCTTTTAACTCTTATTAAATCATGCACAATATTTTAGTAATATTCTCTGTTTTGCATATTACCCTGTTTTCCACCTCGTAGGTTTCCAAATCTCATCTGGCACAGGGTTCTGGGTGACGTTCCGGAACTGTACCTCTTTCCCTAAACCACTCCAGTTAATATGCCTTAATCCCTATTCCCTCTCCTTCAAATTTTCTGCCAAGAGGAGGAGCCACTGGCTCCAGAAGCTTGTAAAAGTTAAACCCTTTCGTGTACTTGTACCATTTCCACAACTTCATGAGTAGATATTTTATTTATCCATTTACATTATATTGTCAATAATTGATATAGATAAATTTGTGTGTATTTCACCACAGGTCATATACATTCAAAGTATCATCACAGGTCCGATTCACTTCTCCAAATTATTTACTGGCCCAATTCAGAAACATGCAGATTTACTGCTCATCACTCATGGCAATAAGCAGCA
>NW_026048537.1:0-10000 GCF_023864345.2 Schistocerca serialis cubense | reverse complement strand
TTGCTCTAGAATAAGGCACATGTCTTGGCCTATTTCATCCCAATTAAGTAAACACCATGGTGGGCAACATTTGTCGTAGATGCTTGAATACATTTTACATGTGATTATGTGATTCACATGGCAAACTGTGGCATGCAATTAGAAGTGAATACATAAAATTGGCAGTCCATGTATTTATATTAACCCCTTTTTTTAAAAAAAAAGTTGCTTTTCCACTAGTTAGTATAGTTTTTAGTATTTGCAGACAGCTGACCCACAATAATTGGGGACACTTGAAAAATATGTTACTTGTAACCCACGTTACATTACACCCTCATGGTGACCGTTTTACTGTCACTCCACACTTGGCACACTAGTGAGTAATGAGGATGACTCTGCATAATATGTATTCAAGCATCTACTTTAACCCAGAGTAATGCTGCTTAACACCATGAGTGACAAGCAGTAATTCTGCCTGTTTCTGCCTCGGATCAGCAAATAATTTGCAGAAGTGAATAGGACCTACAATTTAATGTGCAGTTATTTTATCATATTTGATATTTATTTTGAATATTAATAATGGCATGTTTCAATGCAACATCTCTCAGCGAGGGTTGGAGACATATGTGAAGATGTGAAAGTGCAACACTTAACTTAATAATACAGTTGACTCTCTCACCTCAAACTCTGTTAACCTCATTTGTAAACAGTTAGAAATAAATTTCTTGTACCAAAAAGTGAGTGAAGTGGTTTGAAATATTACATTGTTTCTACTCCATAAATGTATGACAGTTACGTCACTAGCAAATGGTTATAAATGTTACAGATACAACAAGTAGAGGGGTATTTGCTTTATAACTTTGAATTTTGGCTGCATTAGAGTGGGCATAGTTTGAGATACCATTGCACTAATGTGGAATGGTATTAACCATCCCAAAGAACCAGTCTGTGGAGGAGATTTGGAATATCTCTTTCTCAAATAAGCATAAAATCATCATGTGTAGTCATCTCCTCCAAATCGTCATCCATACCAAACTGTCAGCCAATAACCTGCTCAGCCTTACACAGTTGTAGTCATTCTAAATCAGTATCAGACTACTACTTATACAACTGTATATATTTTTAGAGCCCTGCTGAATCAACATTTGCAGGAGCAGGATGCAACTGTTCTGTAATTTCTATAACGAAAAGAGATACATAAGCAATATAAATTGTATGATAAACAATTGATAATACAAGACTAGTACCTACTCACTGGCAACTCAATCTTAGAAAGTAATTAAATTTGGCTAGCTATGTACCACATAAAATTGAAGACTTAAGCTGTTTCTTTTTCTTCCTATCTTCCAGTAGTTCATTTTCTCTCAAGTTGCTGATCTTTGAACTGGCTGTTGTGGCCAAGCAGTTCTAGACGCTTCAGTCTGAGACCACATGACTGCTATGGTCGCAGGTTCGAATCCTGCCTCGGGCATGGATGTGTGTGATGTCCTTAGGTTAGTTAGGTTTAAGTAGTTCCAAGTTCTATTGGACTGATGACCTCAGATGTTAAGTCCCATAGTGCTCAGAGCCATTTTGCTCATCTCTGAACATCTTCCCACCCTCTCTTTTGTTGAGTTTTTGGCTTTTCTTCAGAGGTAGCATTTTCTGTCAGTAACTTGAAGTGATTCCTATTGTGTATTATTTATTTTGTACCACCTATGTTGTTTGAATATTTCTTCAATGCTTCTATCTGTGCTATAATTTTCTTCGGTTTATTAACATAATCAAAAATTCTCTTTGTAATTAATGTTTCTTCCATTCTTTTTAAATGTCCATACTATTTTAGCCATCTTTTCCTCATTGTATCTGTGATTTTTTTTCCTGTACTTTTACATATATGTCCATTTCATTTTTAGATCCATATGTTTTCATTGTTTTCCTTAGGACCTAGAATTTTTATTAGCATTTTCCACTCTTTTTTTTCTAGTTCACTTAGTTCGCCTTTCTTATTCAATGCTAGGCACTCCAATCCATATGTTACCTGTGTTGTAATAACTGAATTTTAATGTGTAATCTTCACTGGGATGGCTATTGATTTTTTATTGTAGTAATTTAGTGTAAATATTTACGCACATTCTTCCTTCTTTACACATTGTTTATTTGTTGTGTTATCAATATGGAAAGGATGGACGAGTGCTCATTTCCAGTCACTGGGTATGATTCCTCCTTTTGTCCAAATGTCTTCAATTACCATGTGAATTTTCTGCCATGCAGATACACTCCATAGTTTGCACATTTCTGCTATCAACCCATCCTCACCTGGTGCCTTGTTATTCTTCAGCAACTTAATCTTTTCTATGTCTTGTATTTTAGGTGGCTCCAATAATGGATCTTCATGTTCTTGCTTTTGAAATTGTAATCTGCCAATAAGCTCTTCACAGTTTAATAGAATTTAAAGCATTCAGCTAAAAGTTGACGGTTTCCTTCATTGCTCAAATTCATGTTTCCATTTTTATCTTTAAAGTGTAAACTTGGTGACTGGAATCCTGTTAAAACTTGTTTGAAAGTGTAGTGTTTCTTTTAAAGTCTGAATCCATTTCTTCTTGCCTGTCTTTGCCATATTTTCTTTTCACTGCTCTGATGATTTTTTAATTTCTATCCAATACATTTCTTATAGCTGTTCCATTTTTCCATGCCCTTAGTTCATTGTCAATTGCTTCATCACACAACTCCTTCCACCATCAGTGTCTTGGAATTCTTAATGGTTGTCCTATTTCTTTAATGACTCCTATTATTGTTTCTTTAATGTCTTCCCAATCTCCCATTTTTCATGTGTTTAATGAGCCACAGAATTTATGGATGTTTTGTGTGAGAAATTTAGTGTCTACTCTTGGAATTCTTTTTGGTTTTAGTTTAGGTTGGCTTGGTTGAAACTTGGTCTTTCTTCCTGTTAGATAATGGTCTGAGTTTGTTAGTCTCCTCCTCGCTCTGACATCCAAGATTTCTTTGTGGTTATGAGTAGTTATTGCCATATAATCTATTTGATATTCACCTTGATTTGGATGAGGTGATAACACACGGTCCCCCCCCCCCCCCCCCCCCCCCCCTCCCCGTGCATGTTTCCTGAAAAATGTCTTGAATTTTAGGTTAAACAGTTTACAAAAGTCTGAACCTTTCCCGATATCTGTTTGTTCCTTCATTTGTTGGATAGTCTCCAATTACTGATTTAAATTTACTTTCCTTACCAACTTGTGCAATAAAGTCTACCACTGAAATTTTGATATATTTTTATGGTAGTTAGAATGTTTTGTATTCTAGCATTTCCCAGAAATCTTTCACTTTTTCAACATATGTTCCATTACATTGGTTAATAGGTGCATGTGCATTTGTAATAGTATAATGTTTAATGCCTGATTTAAGTCAGAATTGAGGTTTGTTCTGATGGAGAGCTAAAATTATTGATTCAGTAAGTTTCTATTTGACCATAAGTCTTGCCCCTAACAGTCATATTATTGGAATGTCTAGTGGCTGGTTTTCCTTTGTAAATTCTGCGTCCACCAAAATCAATTTCATTTTCATCCAGATGCTTTGTTTCTTGAAGTGCTAATATAAGTATGTTGCATTTATGAAGGTGTCAGGTAGGTACTTGTTTTCCAACTTTCATAAGTGAGTTGTTGTTAAGAGTGCTCAGTAGGCGTTTTTTCTTGGGTGTTATCTCTGAAGTAGTTCTAGAAAGATCCAACTCTCCTCATATGATTTCCTAAGTTCTCCATAATCCAAAGGCCTAGTTGCACCACCATGACTAGGGATGGAAGATTAATTATTTCATGGAGAAGTTTTTCCTTTCAAAATTTACCATAATGCCTTAGATTAAAGTTAAGTTGGAAGAAAGATAGTTGAATCTTTCTGTGATTTAAATTCAAGCATTTAACTTAGAATTACAAATGAGGCCACCACTAACACATGCTTTCATAGTTGCTCACTGTTGGAACAGAGACAACAGTCTTGTGATTTTTCTATAAAAGCCTCTCTCTTCCACCATTTCTGACATTCTGTGAATCTTAATCTCCACCTTCACTGCTGTTAAGATGTTGACTATCATCCTGGCAAGGAAACATTGCAAAGTACTACCACGGGAGTCAGGTGAACCAACAAGGTTGTTACAACTTCAAGTTGAACAAATATATTTCCAGGAAGACGCAATACATGAAAGTCGCAGATCAAGTAACAGAGTAAGATAGGTGTACACTTTAACAGTCAAATCATAACTGAGTCCAAGTCTAGCGGCCGCTGGCTAGGTGGCCGTTTAGGTGGCACGGCTGCTGCACAGCTGGCAGACAGCGCCGCATGTAGAGGACGCGCATAACTGCGATCGTCGAGTCACAACAAAGGTGTTAAATTCCCTCACATTCTTCAACCAGCTCACAAGGGAACCTCCTCATCGCACCCCCCTCAGATTTAGTTATAAGTTGGCACAGGGGATAGGCCTTGAAAAACTGAACACAGATCAATCGAGAAAACAGGAAGAAGTTGTGTGGAACTATGAAAAAAATAAGCAAAATATACAAACTGAGTAGTCCATGGGCAACATAAGCAACATCAAGGAGTGTGTGAGCTCAGGAGCGCCGTGATCCTGTGGTTAGCGTGAGCAGCTGCGGAATGAGTGATCGTTGGTTCAAGTCTTCCCTCGAGTGAAAAGTTTACCTTTTTATTTTTGCAAAGTTATGATCTGTCAGTTCGTTCATTGACGTCTCTGTTCACTGTAATAAGTTTAGTGTCTGTGTTTTGCGACCGCACCGCAAAACCGTGAGATTAGTAGACGAAAGGACGTGCCTCTCCAATGGGAACCGAAAACATTTGATTGCAAGGTCATAGATCAACCAATTCCTCCACAGGAAAACACATCTGATATATTCTATATGACACTGGTGACGGCATGTGCGTCACATGACAGGAATATGTTGTCGACCCACGTAACTTGTACACTTGGCGAATAGGTAAAAAGATTCTTCTACCTTGCCCGATTTAGGTTTTCTTGTGGATGTGATAATCACTCCCAAAAAAGTGATGAAAACATAAGAGTTTGTCACATAAACTGCAACATGTGATTGCAACAGTTTCACAGTTGCACAGTTTTCCCTGTGATCTGTCAAAACATGTTTTGTTTTGATGTTTGTTTAGGTGTAGCGTCCCCATACTACGGCGCAGTTACCTCACATTGGATGGACGGATGGATAGATAATAATTGTCTGTAAATAAAAAATTAAACTTTTCACTCGAGGGAAGACTTGAACCAAGGACCTTTCGTTCCGCAGCTGCTCACGCTAACCATGAGACCACGGCGCTCCTGAGTTCTCACACTCCCTGATGTTGTGTATCTTGCCCATGGACTACTCAGTTTGTATATTTTGATAATTGTTTTTCATAGTTCCACACAACTTCCTGTTTTCTCGATTGATCTGTGTTCAGTTTTTCAAGGCCTATCCACTGTGCAACTTGTAACAAAATCTGAGGGGGTGCAATGGGGAGGTTCCCTTGTCAGTCCTGGATCTGTCAGATATTTAAGTTTTGTCTGTTATGTAAAAAACAGAAGTAGCATGGAAGAACAGTACTTCCATAGAAAAGAAGTGTCAGGTAGTACAGGGTTTTGTAACTCTCCCTCAGATATATTCTCATGTGTGGAAAAGAAATGTGTGTGTTAGAATATGCAGTTAAGTACAATTTTAACATGTCTAGTGTACTACCTACATGCTAGTAGCTTTAGGCAGCAGCTGGTGCTGGTGCTGGTGCTGGTGCTGGTGAACATAAATTTAGAAAAAAGAAAAATGATCATTTCGTAATTTCACACACATCATCAAGAACAGAATATACCCAGTCAAGATCCTGGGAGCATGGGAACAATGGTGACTGAAGAGAATACTTCAACATGACAGAAGTCCAACCCTTCTGCAAATTGCTGCAGAATTCAATGCTGGGCCATCAACAAGTGTCAGTGTGTGAACCATTCAATAAAACATCATCAGTATAGGCTTATGAGCCAAAAGCCCACTCCAGTAATCTTCATGACTGCATGATACAAGGCATTATGACTTGCCTGGGCATGTTAGCCCCAACATTGGACTGTCGATGACTGTAAACATGTTGCCCGGTCAGACAATTCTCATTTCAAATTGTGTCGAGCAGTTGAACGTGTATGGGTATGGAGACAGCCTGTGAATACTTGGAACCTGCATGTCAGCAGGGGAATTTTCAAGCTGGTGGAAGCTCTGTAATGGTGTGGGGTGTGTGCAGTTGGAGTGATACGGTACCTCTGATACGTCTAGATAAGATTCTGGCAGATGACACGTACATAGTCATCCTGTCTGATGGAATGCACAATGGAAATGAATGGAGCAAGTCATCAGACTTGTGCAGTTCCAGCAGGAAAGTCTGACGCCCCACACATCCAGAATCAGTGCAGAGTGGCTCCAGGAACACACTTCTGAGTTTAAACACTTGGACATCATTGAGTTGGATACCTTGCAACACACTGTTCAGAAGAAATCTCCACCCTCTCATACTCATATGAACTTATGGACAGCCCTGCAGGATTCATGGTGTCAAATCCCTCCATCACTACTTCAGGCATTAGTAGAGTCCATGCCACATCATGTTGCAGCACTTCTCTATGCTCGTGGGGTGAGGCCCTACACAATATTGGGCAGGTATACCGGTTTCTTTGGCTCTCCAGTGTAAGTTATGCTTCGTAGCTTGGCATGTCTATAAATCAAGAGCGCAAATAAATAAATAATGATCACAAATATGACAATGAGTCCAGGGATTTGTCTTCATTGTGTCACTTAGTGATGGGAAACACTAAAAGGTTTTTGTACTCAAACCAATGTCATATTTAATTACAAATTATGTAGGAAAGTTAATCCAATAGCAATAGAGAGTTTTCCAAAACTTGTCAAGGAACAAGAGTGGCAAGATGTTTATAGTGCCGATAATATAGACGATAAATACAATGCTTTCCATAACATATTTCTCATGCTCTTTGAGAGTTGCTTTCCATTAGAACATTCTAAACAGGGTACTAGCAGTAATGGACAGCCCAGGTGGCTGAGTAGTTGGATAAGGATATCAAGTAGAACAACGCGGGAATTATACCAAAATGTTAGAAGTAATCACAATCAAGCTATAGTATCCCATTACAAACAGTATTGTAAGGTGCTTAAAAATGTTATTGACAAGGCAAAAAGTATGTGGTATGCAAATATAATAGATAATTCACAGGATAAAATTAAAGCCATATGTTCAGTTGTGAAGGAAGTGTCTGGTCAGCAGCACAAGGTTGACGATATAAGGTTAGTTCTCATTAATAATATTTCTGTTACTGATAAATCAGATATATGTGAAGTATTTAACAATCATTTTCTGAGCATTGCTGGTGAATTAAATAAAAATTTAGTTTCTACAGGAAATCATATAAATTTCTTAGCAAATGCCTTTCCGAGATTTATGTCTGAAATACTCATCTGTGATACAGACAGGAGGGAGATTGAGTCAATAATTAAATCACTAAAGACTATGGACTCTCATGGTTATGATGGAGTGTCTAGCAGAATATTAAAATACTGTGCTGCACATGTTAGCCATATTTGTAATTTTTCCTTTAGGAATGGTCAGTTTCCTGAGCGATTAAAGTACTCAGTAGTAAAGCCGCTTTATAAAAATGGAGAAAGGGATAATGTAGATAATTTTAGACCTATTTCTATGCCATCAGTGTTTGCAAAAGTTATCGAAAAGGCTGTGTATGTAAGGTTAATTGATCATTTTATATCACACGATTTGCTTTCAAATGTACAGTTCATCTTTAGAAGTTGTTTGACAACTGAAAATGCTATATTCTTTTTTCTCTGTGAGGTACTGGATGGCCTAAGCAAAAAGTTTCGAACGCTTGGCGTATTTTTTGATTTAACAAAGGCATTTGACTGTGTTGATCTCACAATATTGCTCCAAAAGTTGGACCATTACGGAATGAGGGGAGTAGCTCACAATTGATTCTCCTCTTACTTTAGCAACAGGCAGAAAAAGGTCATTATTCACAATGTTGATAACAGCTGTGATGTGGGATCTGAGTGGGGTACTGTCAAGTGGGGGGTGCCCCAGGGATCAGTGTTGGGACCGCTCCTGTTCCTTATTTATATAAATGATATGCCCTCTAGTATTATGGGCAACTCAAAAATATTTCTGTTTGCTGATGACACTAGTTTGGTAGTAAAGGATGTTGTGTGCAACAATGACTTGGTTTCAAGTAGTGCAGTAGATGACCTCAGTTCATGGCTTATAGAAAATAAACTAACATTAAATCACAGTAAGACTCAGTTTTTATAGTTTCTAACACACAATTCAACAAAACCCAACATTTTAATTTCACAGAATGGGCATATGATTAGTGAAACTGAACAGTTCAAATTTCTAGGTGTTCAGATAGGTAGTAAGCTGTCATGGAAGGCCCACGTTCAGGATCTTGTTCAAAGACTTAATACTACCATTTTCACTATTCGAATGGTATGAAAAGTGAGTGATTCTTCGACACGTAAATTAGTCTACTTTGCTTATTTTCATTCACTTATGTTGTATGGTGTTATGTTTTGTGGTAACTCTTACCATTCTAGAAGGATATTTTTGGCTCAGAAACGGGTGGTTTGGGCAATAAGTGGTGTGAGTTCACGAACCTCTTGTCAACCTCTGTTCACGAGTCTGGGTATTTTGACATTGGCCTCTCAATATGTATATTCCTTATCATCGTTTCTTGTTACCAATATTAGTTTATTTCCAAGAATAAGCAGCTTTCACTTGGTTAATACTCAGCAGAAATCAAATCTCCATTTGGGTTGGGCTTCCTTAACTCTTGTGGAAAAAGGTGTGCAGTATACTGCTGCATCCATTTTCAATAAGCTGCCACTCGAATTCAAAAATCTTAGCAGTAATCCACGTGCTTTCAAATCGAAACTGAAGAGTTTCCTAATGGGTCACCCCTTCTATTCTGTCGAGGAGTTCCTTGAAAAATTAAGCTGATTCTTATTGTATTGCTGACAGCGTTTACTTAAACTTATGGACTGACTTTTTTTAGGTTCATGAACATTTATTTTTATCTGTTGTTACTTTTATGTCGTAAGTTCATGTGCTGACACATTCCATGACCTTGGAGATTTGCTCCTCAATTTGCTCCTACAGAACTTGACATGTAAATAAATAAATAAATAAATAAATATATCTAAAAACAAAGATGATGTGACTTACCAAATGAAAGTGCTGGCAGGTCGACAGACACACAAACAAACACAAACATACACACAAAATTCAAGCTTTCGCAACAAACTGTTGCCTCATCGGGAAAGAGGGAAGGAGAGGGAAAGACGAAAGGATGTGGGTTTTAAGGGAGAGGGTAAGAAGTCATTCCAATCCCGGGAGCGGAAAGACTTACCTTAGGGGGAAAAAAGGACGGGTATACACTCGCGCACACACACACATATCCATCCACACATATACAGACACAAGCAGATATATCCTCACAACACCCCTACAACGACCCATGTCACCCTCACAACACCCCCACAATGACCCTTACCGTAATCTATCATAAATAAATAAATAAATAAATCAATGTTACAGGAATTATGACATAAGTAATTACATAAAATATCAGAATAGCTTTAGAAAACAATGTCTAACCAACTTTAGAAAGGAAATAACATATTATTAATGCAAATTATATTTGTGGATAACAGTATTCCTCATTATAGTGAATGTAGTTTAGTATTAGAAAAATTCTACAACATAAATCTTGTTAGCTAAACACATACAGACAGGAAAGACAAATACAGAAGGGTACACAAAAACATAGCCGAATAACACAAAAGGAAAGGACAGGGTTTCTTTTCAGTGTAACATTTGGTACTGCAGTCCAAACCAAAACTTCATTCCATTGATCTTTACTATTATTTCAATATTTGTTCACACACCAAAAATCCTATTAAAGCATGCTTTCTGTATT
>NW_026048536.1:57500-59370 GCF_023864345.2 Schistocerca serialis cubense | reverse complement strand
TTAAGGCCACAAATTAGGTTACGTTAAGGCACAAATTAGGTTACGTTAAGGCACAAATTAGGTTACGTTAAGGCACAAATTAGGTTACGTTAAGGTACAATATGGGTTAGGTTAAGGTACAATATGGGTTAGGTTAAGGTACAATATGGGTTCAGGTTAAGGTACAATATGGGTTAGGTTAAGGTACAATATGGTTAGGTTAAGGCACAACGTAGGTTAGGTTAAGGCACAACGTAGGTTAGGTTAAGGCACAACATAGGTTAGGTTAAGGCACAACATAGGTTAGGTTAAGGCACAACATAGGTTAGGTTAAGGCACAACATAGGTTAGGTTAAGGCACAACATAGGTTAGGTTAAGGCACAACATAGGTTAGGTTAAGGCACAACATAGGTTAGGTTAAGGCACAACATAGGTTAGGTTAAGGCACAACGTAGGTTAGGTTAAGGCACAACATAGGTTAGGTTAAGGCACAACGTAGGTTAGGTTAAGGCACAACGTAGGTTAGGTTAAGGCACAACGTAGGTTAGGTTAAGGCACAACGTAGGTTAGGTTAAGGCACAACGTAGGTTAGGTTAAGGCACAACGTAGGTTAGGTTAAGGCACAACGTAGGTTAGGTTAAGGCACAACGTAGGTTAGGTTAAGGCACAACGTAGGTTAGGTTAAGGCACAACGTAGGTTAGGTTAAGGCACAACGTAGGTTAGGTTAAGGCACAACGTAGGTTAGGTTAAGGCACAACGTAGGTTAGGTTAAGGCACAACGTAGGTTAGGTTAAGGCACAACGTAGGTTAGGTTAAGGCACAACGTAGGTTAGGTTAAGGCACAACGTAGGTTAGGTTAAGGCACAACGTAGGTTAGGTTAAGGCACAACGTAGGTTAGGTTAAGGCACAACGTAGGTTAGGTTAAGGCACAACATAGGTTAGGTTAAGGCACAACATAGGTTAGGTTAAGGCACAACATAGGTTAGGTTAAGGCACAACATAGGTTAGGTTAAGGCACAACATAGGTTAGGTTAAGGCACAACATAGGTTAGGTTAAGGCACAACATAGGTTAGGTTAAGGCACAACATAGGTTAGGTTAAGGCACAACATAGGTTAGGTTAAGGCACAACATAGGTTAGGGTTAAGGCACAACATAGGTTAGGTTAAGGCACAACGTAGGTTAGGTTAAGGCACAACGTAGGTTAGGTTAAGGCACAACGTAGGTTAGGTTAAGGCACAACGTAGGTTAGGTTAAGGCACAACGTAGGTTAGGTTAAGGCACAACGTAGGTTAGGTTAAGGTACAACGTAGGTTAGGTTAAGGTACAACGTAGGTTAGGTTAAGGTACAACGTAGGTTAGGTTAAGGTACAACGTAGGTTAGGTTAAGGTACAACGTAGGTTAGGTTAAGGTACAACGTAGGTTAGGTTAAGGTACAACGTAGGTTAGGTGAAGGCGCAATGTAGGTTAGGTTAAGGTACGATATACCTTAGGTTAAGGTACAATATCGCTTAGGTTAAGGTACAATATAGCTTAGGTTAAGGTACACGTTGTAGGGAAAGGTGTATTTTGGGGGGGGAGGGGGGCGGCAGGTTCGTTGATAGTGATTATCGTAAGTGCATGCCTGCGGGATCATCCGATTTGTCACGTCAGGATGCACTTGTGGCTCATGACAGGCGGCGCTCCGATTCCAAGGTTGTGGCAGATCTGTGTCTTTCATTCCTGCCATTGTTTGTGTACTGTGACAGGAGGCAGTATTGTGATGTTGGGTGCACCCCTGTGTAGGACATGTGTGGGTGTTCGTGGCTTAGCTGAGCAATGGCGGATGTCGGAAGGGTGGGATATTCTGTTTTCTGGGGTGGACCTCCCGGTCTGGTTATGATAGTGT
>NW_026048536.1:45000-50000 GCF_023864345.2 Schistocerca serialis cubense | reverse complement strand
AAGCTTTGGTTTCCCGGAGGCTGCCCGCCGAGTCATCGGAGGAACTGCGGCGGATCGCTGGCTGGCATCGTTTATGGTTAGAACTAGGGCGGTATCTGATCGCCTTCGAACCTCTAACTTTCGTTCTTGATTAATGAAAACATACTTGGCAAATGCTTTCGCTTCTGTTCGTCTTGCGACGATCCAAGAATTTCACCTCTAACGTCGCAATACGAATGCCCCCGCCTGTCCCTATTAATCATTACCTCGGGTTCCGAAAACCAACAAAATAGAACCGAGGTCCTATTCCATTATTCCATGCACACAGTATTCAGGCGGGCTTGCCTGCTTTAAGCACTCTAATTTGTTCAAAGTAAACGTGCCGGCCCACCGAGACACTCAATAAAGAGCACCCTGGTAGGATTTCAACGGGGTCCGCCTCGGGACGCACGAGCACGCACGAGGCGGTCGCACGCCTTCGGCTCGCCCCACCGGCAGGACGTCCCACGATACATGCCAGTTAAACACCGACGGGCGGTGAACCAACAGCGTGGGACACAAATCCAACTACGAGCTTTTTAACCGCAACAACTTTAATATACGCTATTGGAGCTGGAATTACCGCGGCTGCTGGCACCAGACTTGCCCTCCAATAGATACTCGTTAAAGGATTTAAAGTGTACTCATTCCGATTACGGGGCCTCGGATGAGTCCCGTATCGTTATTTTTCGTCACTACCTCCCCGTGCCGGGAGTGGGTAATTTGCGCGCCTGCTGCCTTCCTTGGATGTGGTAGCCGTTTCTCAGGCTCCCTCTCCGGAATCGAACCCTGATTCCCCGTTACCCGTTACAACCATGGTAGGCGCAGAACCTACCATCGACAGTTGATAAGGCAGACATTTGAAAGATGCGTCGCCGGTACGAGGACCGTGCGATCAGCCCAAAGTTATTCAGAGTCACCAAGGCAAACGGACCGGACGAGCCGACCGATTGGTTTTGATCTAATAAAAGCGTCCCTTCCATCTCTGGTCGGGACTCTGTTTGCATGTATTAGCTCTAGAATTACCACAGTTATCCAAGTAACGTGGGTACGATCTAAGGAACCATAACTGATTTAATGAGCCATTCGCGGTTTCACCTTAATGCGGCTTGTACTGAGACATGCATGGCTTAATCTTTGAGACAAGCATATGACTACTGGCAGGATCAACCAGGGAGCTGCGTCAACTAGAGCTGAGCAGCCGGCCGCCCGGGAGTGTGTCCCGGGGGCCCGCGCGAACACGCAAGCGTCCGCTCAATTATTCTGCAAACAGGAGGAGGCTGAGCTCCCCTGCACAACACACCTCGAAACCCTCTCAGGTCCCGGCGGCGCGCAGCGCCGTCCTAAGTACTTGGTCGGGTTCGAGAGAGGCGCAATCGCCCGGAGTTAGGCGAGTAGACGCTTTAGGTGCGACCACCCGTGCTCCCAACTGAGCTTGCCGCTGCCGACAGAGGCCCGGGAGCGTGCTGTCGTGGCATTGCCGGCGGGAGACAACACGCGCCACCTACGGTGACCGGCAGCTCCAACGCCAGCGCCACAGAAGGACAAAAGCCCCACTTGGGTGCCGAAGCGAACTCTCCCAGCACAGCGCACGCGCCAACACGTCCGCACAGCTGCGATACAAACCACCTGCGAGAACCGCTGGGGCGACCGAGCAGCAGACGGCGTCGCGGCGCCGAGCGCCGGGCGGCGGCGCATCCTCAGCGCACACAGTCCTCAATCGGACCAGCACACTGCAGATGGCCACCGCGCTTCGCACCGGGCCCGCGAGGACCTACTTTGGCCGCAAGGCGCCGCGAGCAGGGGGCGCCGGCGCGCAGCTGCGCCGCCTGCCGCGTCCGTCGGCCGGCGCGCCTGCCACTGGCCGCCCCCACCAGCCGGCTGTAGCGCGTGCGCCCACGCACCGCGCTGCCAGCACGCCGGGCGGCCCCCCCTCACCGGCCGGGGACGGTCCCACCCAGCCACCGCCGCGTATCGCCTCACACCCAGATCCCCTTTCGCGTTCGTGGGCATGGTGGGTCCCCTTTCACGTTCGTGGGCATGGTGGGTATCCCTGAAACAACCGGTTAATAGCTCGACCGATCGTCGCCAACACTGATTCACCTCTAGCGAGAACAACCGCACCACAACGGGTTACCTGTTGTTCATTTGCGTAACGTCACCAGCAAACGTAGACGTCCATCGCCATTTGCAACGAGTATTGCATGCCTGTGTCAGGTGTCACAACACACTACGTCTGCCCACATAGACGCAACAACATGTGCACGCCTCGAGAACACGTGGAAGGTAGCCCCCGTACGTATGCGGTGTCCATTGCGCGAACGACTGTCAGCCGGCCTCTGCAGGATGTCGCAGATGTGGAACGCGGTGCAACATGCTATCACGGTGTGTGAGAAGAGACGACTACGTCCGAATACACGCTCCACTACATCAACAGACTGCTCATGCTGATCGCCATCCAGGGCGTCCGTTCCTCCCACACGTCTGAATGGCGTACCACACTGCAATCCAGCTCTTATAGGGAGACGACACGTAGCTGCGTGCACAATATTTGGACTGTATGGTCTGCCGTTGCTAGGCGCAGTCGTCGTACGGTCACACATGTGCCACGATGTATCATTCAGTACATACGGACCAATGTGCAGTACAGTTTGTGGGTTTTGCGTACATCGGCGGACAGGTGACAGGCCGTACCACAACGTAGGCTGAGTACGTCGGCATGCGAAGGGCATTGAACATGCAAACTTCTCAACGACCAGCTTGCGAAGGCAGGGGGGAAGGGGGGGGGGCATGTACGTCCTGCTGCTATCCACATTACAGTGTATAGCAGGAGCATGTGGAAAGTCAGCAACACCTGCAAGGTGTTTAACATGACGCGATACACAGGGGACCGGGCAGTGCGAATAGCGAACTATATTGCGAGGGTTGCGGTTAGGCAACACTACACTAATTTAACGAGTTGCATAACAATTACAGAGCAGGTTCAGCGACAACGTGCGTCAGGTTAAGGCGCAATATAGGTTAGGTTGAGGCACAATATAGGTTAGGTTAAGGCACAACATGGGTTACGTTAAGGCACAAATTGGGTTACGTTAAGGCACAACATGGGTTACGTTAAGGCACAACATGGGTTACGTTAAGGCACAAATTAGGTTACGTTAAGGCACAAATTAGGTTACGTTAAGGCACAAATTAGGTTACGTTAAGGCACAAATTAGGTTACGTTAAGGCACAAATTAGGTTACGTTAAGGCACAAATTAGGTTACGTTAAGGCACAAATTAGGTTACGTTAAGGCACAAATTAGGTTACGTTAAGGCACAAATTAGGTTACGTTAAGGCACAAATTAGGTTACGTTAAGGCACAAATTAGGTTACGTTAAGGCACAAATTAGGTTACGTTAAGGCACAAATTAGGTTACGTTAAGGCACAAATTAGGTTACGTTAAGGCACAAATTAGGTTACGTTAAGGCACAAATTAGGTTACGTTAAGGCACAAATTAGGTTACGTTAAGGCACAAATTAGGTTACGTTAAGGTACAATATGGGTTAGGTTAAGGTACAATATGGGTTAGGTTAAGGTACAATATGGGTTAGGTTAAGGTACAATATGGGTTAGGTTAAGGTACAATATGGGTTAGGTTAAGGCACAACGTAGGTTAGGTTAAGGCACAACGTAGGTTAGGTTAAGGCACAACATAGGTTAGGTTAAGGCACAACATAGGTTAGGTTAAGGCACAACATAGGTTAGGTTAAGGCACAACATAGGTTAGGTTAAGGCACAACATAGGTTAGGTTAAGGCACAACATAGGTTAGGTTAAGGCACAACATAGGTTAGGTTAAGGCACAACATAGGTTAGGTTAAGGCACAACATAGGTTAGGTTAAGGCACAACATAGGTTAGGTTAAGGCACAACGTAGGTTAGGTTAAGGCACAACGTAGGTTAGGTTAAGGCACAACGTAGGTTAGGTTAAGGCACAACGTAGGTTAGGTTAAGGCACAACGTAGGTTAGGTTAAGGCACAACGTAGGTTAGGTTAAGGCACAACGTAGGTTAGGTTAAGGCACAACGTAGGTTAGGTTAAGGCACAACGTAGGTTAGGTTAAGGCACAACGTAGGTTAGGTTAAGGCACAACGTAGGTTAGGTTAAGGCACAACGTAGGTTAGGTTAAGGCACAACGTAGGTTAGGTTAAGGCACAACGTAGGTTAGGTTAAGGCACAACGTAGGTTAGGTTAAGGCACAACGTAGGTTAGGTTAAGGCACAACGTAGGTTAGGTTAAGGCACAACGTAGGTTAGGTTAAGGCACAACGTAGGTTAGGTTAAGGCACAACGTAGGTTAGGTTAAGGCACAACATAGGTTAGGTTAAGGCACAACGTAGGTTAGGTTAAGGCACAACATAGGTTAGGTTAAGGCACAACATAGGTTAGGTTAAGGCACAACATAGGTTAGGTTAAGGCACAACATAGGTTAGGTTAAGGCACAACATAGGTTAGGTTAAGGCACAACATAGGTTAGGTTAAGGCACAACATAGGTTAGGTTAAGGCACAACATAGGTTAGGTTAAGGCACAACGTAGGTTAGGTTAAGGCACAACGTAGGTTAGGTTAAGGCACAACGTAGGTTAGGTTAAGGCACAACGTAGGTTAGGTTAAGGCACAACGTAGGTTAGGTTAAGGCACAACGTAGGTTAGGTTAAGGCACAACGTAGGTTAGGTTAAGGTACAACGTAGGTTAGGTTAAGGTACAACGTAGGTTAGGTTAAGGTACAACGTAGGTTAGGTTAAGGTACAACGTAGGTTAGGTTAAGGTACAACGTAGGTTAGGTTAAGGTACAACGTAGGTTAGGTTAAGGTACAACGTAGGTTAGGTGAAGGCGCAATGTAGGTTAGGTTAAGGTACGATATACCTTAGGTTAAGGTACAATATCGCTTAGGTTAAGGTACAATATAGCTTAGGTTAAGGTACACGTTGTAGGG
>NW_026048536.1:32500-37500 GCF_023864345.2 Schistocerca serialis cubense | reverse complement strand
CTAGAAGCCGCCTGTCCCTCTAAGAAGAAAAGTAATCGCTGACAGCACGAAGGATGTCACGCGACTAGTTAGCAGGCTAGAGTCTCGTTCGTTATCGGAATTAACCAGACAAATCGCTCCACCAACTAAGAACGGCCATGCACCACCACCCACCGAATCAAGAAAGAGCTATCAATCTGTCAATCCTTCCGGTGTCCGGGCCTGGTGAGGTTTCCCGTGTTGAGTCAAATTAAGCCGCAGGCTCCACTCCTGGTGGTGCCCTTCCGTCAATTCCTTTAAGTTTCAGCTTTGCAACCATACTTCCCCCGGAACCCAAAAGCTTTGGTTTCCCGGAGGCTGCCCGCCGAGTCATCGGAGGAACTGCGGCGGATCGCTGGCTGGCATCGTTTATGGTTAGAACTAGGGCGGTATCTGATCGCCTTCGAACCTCTAACTTTCGTTCTTGATTAATGAAAACATACTTGGCAAATGCTTTCGCTTCTGTTCGTCTTGCGACGATCCAAGAATTTCACCTCTAACGTCGCAATACGAATGCCCCCGCCTGTCCCTATTAATCATTACCTCGGGTTCCGAAAACCAACAAAATAGAACCGAGGTCCTATTCCATTATTCCATGCACACAGTATTCAGGCGGGCTTGCCTGCTTTAAGCACTCTAATTTGTTCAAAGTAAACGTGCCGGCCCACCGAGACACTCAATAAAGAGCACCCTGGTAGGATTTCAACGGGGTCCGCCTCGGGACGCACGAGCACGCACGAGGCGGTCGCACGCCTTCGGCTCGCCCCACCGGCAGGACGTCCCACGATACATGCCAGTTAAACACCGACGGGCGGTGAACCAACAGCGTGGGACACAAATCCAACTACGAGCTTTTTAACCGCAACAACTTTAATATACGCTATTGGAGCTGGAATTACCGCGGCTGCTGGCACCAGACTTGCCCTCCAATAGATACTCGTTAAAGGATTTAAAGTGTACTCATTCCGATTACGGGGCCTCGGATGAGTCCCGTATCGTTATTTTTCGTCACTACCTCCCCGTGCCGGGAGTGGGTAATTTGCGCGCCTGCTGCCTTCCTTGGATGTGGTAGCCGTTTCTCAGGCTCCCTCTCCGGAATCGAACCCTGATTCCCCGTTACCCGTTACAACCATGGTAGGCGCAGAACCTACCATCGACAGTTGATAAGGCAGACATTTGAAAGATGCGTCGCCGGTACGAGGACCGTGCGATCAGCCCAAAGTTATTCAGAGTCACCAAGGCAAACGGACCGGACGAGCCGACCGATTGGTTTTGATCTAATAAAAGCGTCCCTTCCATCTCTGGTCGGGACTCTGTTTGCATGTATTAGCTCTAGAATTACCACAGTTATCCAAGTAACGTGGGTACGATCTAAGGAACCATAACTGATTTAATGAGCCATTCGCGGTTTCACCTTAATGCGGCTTGTACTGAGACATGCATGGCTTAATCTTTGAGACAAGCATATGACTACTGGCAGGATCAACCAGGGAGCTGCGTCAACTAGAGCTGAGCAGCCGGCCGCCCGGGAGTGTGTCCCGGGGGCCCGCGCGAACACGCAAGCGTCCGCTCAATTATTCTGCAAACAGGAGGAGGCTGAGCTCCCCTGCACAACACACCTCGAAACCCTCTCAGGTCCCGGCGGCGCGCAGCGCCGTCCTAAGTACTTGGTCGGGTTCGAGAGAGGCGCAATCGCCCGGAGTTAGGCGAGTAGACGCTTTAGGTGCGACCACCCGTGCTCCCAACTGAGCTTGCCGCTGCCGACAGAGGCCCGGGAGCGTGCTGTCGTGGCATTGCCGGCGGGAGACAACACGCGCCACCTACGGTGACCGGCAGCTCCAACGCCAGCGCCACAGAAGGACAAAAGCCCCACTTGGGTGCCGAAGCGAACTCTCCCAGCACAGCGCACGCGCCAACACGTCCGCACAGCTGCGATACAAACCACCTGCGAGAACCGCTGGGGCGACCGAGCAGCAGACGGCGTCGCGGCGCCGAGCGCCGGGCGGCGGCGCATCCTCAGCGCACACAGTCCTCAATCGGACCAGCACACTGCAGATGGCCACCGCGCTTCGCACCGGGCCCGCGAGGACCTACTTTGGCCGCAAGGCGCCGCGAGCAGGGGGCGCCGGCGCGCAGCTGCGCCGCCTGCCGCGTCCGTCGGCCGGCGCGCCTGCCACTGGCCGCCCCCACCAGCCGGCTGTAGCGCGTGCGCCCACGCACCGCGCTGCCAGCACGCCGGGCGGCCCCCCCTCACCGGCCGGGGACGGTCCCACCCAGCCACCGCCGCGTATCGCCTCACACCCAGATCCCCTTTCGCGTTCGTGGGCATGGTGGGTCCCCTTTCACGTTCGTGGGCATGGTGGGTATCCCTGAAACAACCGGTTAATAGCTCGACCGATCGTCGCCAACACTGATTCACCTCTAGCGAGAACAACCGCACCACAACGGGTTACCTGTTGTTCATTTGCGTAACGTCACCAGCAAACGTAGACGTCCATCGCCATTTGCAACGAGTATTGCATGCCTGTGTCAGGTGTCACAACACACTACGTCTGCCCACATAGACGCAACAACATGTGCACGCCTCGAGAACACGTGGAAGGTAGCCCCCGTACGTATGCGGTGTCCATTGCGCGAACGACTGTCAGCCGGCCTCTGCAGGATGTCGCAGATGTGGAACGCGGTGCAACATGCTATCACGGTGTGTGAGAAGAGACGACTACGTCCGAATACACGCTCCACTACATCAACAGACTGCTCATGCTGATCGCCATCCAGGGCGTCCGTTCCTCCCACACGTCTGAATGGCGTACCACACTGCAATCCAGCTCTTATAGGGAGACGACACGTAGCTGCGTGCACAATATTTGGACTGTATGGTCTGCCGTTGCTAGGCGCAGTCGTCGTACGGTCACACATGTGCCACGATGTATCATTCAGTACATACGGACCAATGTGCAGTACAGTTTGTGGGTTTTGCGTACATCGGCGGACAGGTGACAGGCCGTACCACAACGTAGGCTGAGTACGTCGGCATGCGAAGGGCATTGAACATGCAAACTTCTCAACGACCAGCTTGCGAAGGCAGGGGGGAAGGGGGGGGGGCATGTACGTCCTGCTGCTATCCACATTACAGTGTATAGCAGGAGCATGTGGAAAGTCAGCAACACCTGCAAGGTGTTTAACATGACGCGATACACAGGGGACCGGGCAGTGCGAATAGCGAACTATATTGCGAGGGTTGCGGTTAGGCAACACTACACTAATTTAACGAGTTGCATAACAATTACAGAGCAGGTTCAGCGACAACGTGCGTCAGGTTAAGGCGCAATATAGGTTAGGTTGAGGCACAATATAGGTTAGGTTAAGGCACAACATGGGTTACGTTAAGGCACAAATTGGGTTACGTTAAGGCACAACATGGGTTACGTTAAGGCACAACATGGGTTACGTTAAGGCACAAATTAGGTTACGTTAAGGCACAAATTAGGTTACGTTAAGGCACAAATTAGGTTACGTTAAGGCACAAATTAGGTTACGTTAAGGCACAAATTAGGTTACGTTAAGGCACAAATTAGGTTACGTTAAGGCACAAATTAGGTTACGTTAAGGCACAAATTAGGTTACGTTAAGGCACAAATTAGGTTACGTTAAGGCACAAATTAGGTTACGTTAAGGCACAAATTAGGTTACGTTAAGGCACAAATTAGGTTACGTTAAGGCACAAATTAGGTTACGTTAAGGCACAAATTAGGTTACGTTAAGGCACAAATTAGGTTACGTTAAGGCACAAATTAGGTTACGTTAAGGCACAAATTAGGTTACGTTAAGGTACAATATGGGTTAGGTTAAGGTACAATATGGGTTAGGTTAAGGTACAATATGGGTTAGGTTAAGGTACAATATGGGTTAGGTTAAGGCACAACGTAGGTTAGGTTAAGGCACAACGTAGGTTAGGTTAAGGCACAACATAGGTTAGGTTAAGGCACAACATAGGTTAGGTTAAGGCACAACATAGGTTAGGTTAAGGCACAACATAGGTTAGGTTAAGGCACAACATAGGTTAGGTTAAGGCACAACATAGGTTAGGTTAAGGCACAACATAGGTTAGGTTAAGGCACAACATAGGTTAGGTTAAGGCACAACATAGGTTAGGTTAAGGCACAACGTAGGTTAGGTTAAGGCACAACGTAGGTTAGGTTAAGGCACAACGTAGGTTAGGTTAAGGCACAACGTAGGTTAGGTTAAGGCACAACGTAGGTTAGGTTAAGGCACAACGTAGGTTAGGTTAAGGCACAACGTAGGTTAGGTTAAGGCACAACGTAGGTTAGGTTAAGGCACAACGTAGGTTAGGTTAAGGCACAACGTAGGTTAGGTTAAGGCACAACGTAGGTTAGGTTAAGGCACAACGTAGGTTAGGTTAAGGCACAACGTAGGTTAGGTTAAGGCACAACGTAGGTTAGGTTAAGGCACAACGTAGGTTAGGTTAAGGCACAACGTAGGTTAGGTTAAGGCACAACGTAGGTTAGGTTAAGGCACAACGTAGGTTAGGTTAAGGCACAACGTAGGTTAGGTTAAGGCACAACGTAGGTTAGGTTAAGGCACAACGTAGGTTAGGTTAAGGCACAACGTAGGTTAGGTTAAGGCACAACGTAGGTTAGGTTAAGGCACAACATAGGTTAGGTTAAGGCACAACATAGGTTAGGTTAAGGCACAACATAGGTTAGGTTAAGGCACAACATAGGTTAGGTTAAGGCACAACATAGGTTAGGTTAAGGCACAACATAGGTTAGGTTAAGGCACAACATAGGTTAGGTTAAGGCACAACATAGGTTAGGTTAAGGCACAACATAGGTTAGGTTAAGGCACAACGTAGGTTAGGTTAAGGCACAACGTAGGTTAGGTTAAGGCACAACGTAGGTTAGGTTAAGGCACAACGTAGGTTAGGTTAAGGCACAACGTAGGTTAGGTTAAGGCACAAC
>NW_026048536.1:20000-22500 GCF_023864345.2 Schistocerca serialis cubense | reverse complement strand
GCGCCTGCCACTGGCCGCCCCCACCAGCCGGCTGTAGCGCGTGCGCCCACGCACCGCGCTGCCAGCACGCCGGGCGGCCCCCCCTCACCGGCCGGGGACGGTCCCACCCAGCCACCGCCGCGTATCGCCTCACACCCAGATCCCCTTTCGCGTTCGTGGGCATGGTGGGTCCCCTTTCACGTTCGTGGGCATGGTGGGTATCCCTGAAACAACCGGTTAATAGCTCGACCGATCGTCGCCAACACTGATTCACCTCTAGCGAGAACAACCGCACCACAACGGGTTACCTGTTGTTCATTTGCGTAACGTCACCAGCAAACGTAGACGTCCATCGCCATTTGCAACGAGTATTGCATGCCTGTGTCAGGTGTCACAACACACTACGTCTGCCCACATAGACGCAACAACATGTGCACGCCTCGAGAACACGTGGAAGGTAGCCCCCGTACGTATGCGGTGTCCATTGCGCGAACGACTGTCAGCCGGCCTCTGCAGGATGTCGCAGATGTGGAACGCGGTGCAACATGCTATCACGGTGTGTGAGAAGAGACGACTACGTCCGAATACACGCTCCACTACATCAACAGACTGCTCATGCTGATCGCCATCCAGGGCGTCCGTTCCTCCCACACGTCTGAATGGCGTACCACACTGCAATCCAGCTCTTATAGGGAGACGACACGTAGCTGCGTGCACAATATTTGGACTGTATGGTCTGCCGTTGCTAGGCGCAGTCGTCGTACGGTCACACATGTGCCACGATGTATCATTCAGTACATACGGACCAATGTGCAGTACAGTTTGTGGGTTTTGCGTACATCGGCGGACAGGTGACAGGCCGTACCACAACGTAGGCTGAGTACGTCGGCATGCGAAGGGCATTGAACATGCAAACTTCTCAACGACCAGCTTGCGAAGGCAGGGGGGAAGGGGGGGGGGCATGTACGTCCTGCTGCTATCCACATTACAGTGTATAGCAGGAGCATGTGGAAAGTCAGCAACACCTGCAAGGTGTTTAACATGACGCGATACACAGGGGACCGGGCAGTGCGAATAGCGAACTATATTGCGAGGGTTGCGGTTAGGCAACACTACACTAATTTAACGAGTTGCATAACAATTACAGAGCAGGTTCAGCGACAACGTGCGTCAGGTTAAGGCGCAATATAGGTTAGGTTGAGGCACAATATAGGTTAGGTTAAGGCACAACATGGGTTACGTTAAGGCACAAATTGGGTTACGTTAAGGCACAACATGGGTTACGTTAAGGCACAACATGGGTTACGTTAAGGCACAAATTAGGTTACGTTAAGGCACAAATTAGGTTACGTTAAGGCACAAATTAGGTTACGTTAAGGCACAAATTAGGTTACGTTAAGGCACAAATTAGGTTACGTTAAGGCACAAATTAGGTTACGTTAAGGCACAAATTAGGTTACGTTAAGGCACAAATTAGGTTACGTTAAGGCACAAATTAGGTTACGTTAAGGCACAAATTAGGTTACGTTAAGGCACAAATTAGGTTACGTTAAGGCACAAATTAGGTTACGTTAAGGCACAAATTAGGTTACGTTAAGGCACAAATTAGGTTACGTTAAGGCACAAATTAGGTTACGTTAAGGCACAAATTAGGTTACGTTAAGGCACAAATTAGGTTACGTTAAGGCACAAATTAGGTTACGTTAAGGTACAATATGGGTTAGGTTAAGGTACAATATGGGTTAGGTTAAGGTACAATATGGGTTAGGTTAAGGTACAATATGGGTTAGGTTAAGGTACAATATGGGTTAGGTTAAGGCACAACGTAGGTTAGGTTAAGGCACAACGTAGGTTAGGTTAAGGCACAACATAGGTTAGGTTAAGGCACAACATAGGTTAGGTTAAGGCACAACATAGGTTAGGTTAAGGCACAACATAGGTTAGGTTAAGGCACAACATAGGTTAGGTTAAGGCACAACATAGGTTAGGTTAAGGCACAACATAGGTTAGGTTAAGGCACAACATAGGTTAGGTTAAGGCACAACGTAGGTTAGGTTAAGGCACAACGTAGGTTAGGTTAAGGCACAACGTAGGTTAGGTTAAGGCACAACGTAGGTTAGGTTAAGGCACAACGTAGGTTAGGTTAAGGCACAACGTAGGTTAGGTTAAGGCACAACGTAGGTTAGGTTAAGGCACAACGTAGGTTAGGTTAAGGCACAACGTAGGTTAGGTTAAGGCACAACGTAGGTTAGGTTAAGGCACAACGTAGGTTAGGTTAAGGCACAACGTAGGTTAGGTTAAGGCACAACGTAGGTTAGGTTAAGGCACAACGTAGGTTAGGTTAAGGCACAACGTAGGTTAGGTTAAGGCACAACGTAGGTTAGGTTAAGGCACAACGTAGGTTAGGTTAAGGCACAACGTAGGTTAGGTTAAGGCACAACGTAGGTTAGGTTAAGGCACAACGTAGGTTAGGTTAAGGCACAACGTAGGTTAGGTTAAGGCACAACGTAGGTTAGGTTAA
>NW_026048536.1:0-15000 GCF_023864345.2 Schistocerca serialis cubense | reverse complement strand
GCCAGCCAATCCACTTACCATGGGAGTCTATACTTTCTTATTGTCATGGATTGATGCCAATACCACTCAGACTTGCTGAGTGGTAGGGCGTTTCTCCCCTAAGTTTTATTCGTTAGCAATTCTCTCAAATACTGTTCTTGATAATTTTGAAACTTGATCTACCAATCTTTGTAAACTATTATATTTGTCTGGATCTCTTATTATATCAATTAATTGATGACCACGAAGTACCTGCCTGTACTCCGAGACAGCCTGCCCGAATGCTGGACACTCAAAAACTACATGATCTGGCGTCCCTTCAGGGGCGCCACAGACACACTCTGGTGAGGGTCGGCTTCCTATCCGACACAAATGCGTCGGGTAGGGTCCGTGCCCGGTCAGGAAATGGATCATTCCTTGTGTTGGCAAGAGATGTTTTATTTTTAACCTTTGTCTTACGTCTGGGAAGAGGTTATACACCCTTCTTCCAGTGTCCGAATTTTGCCATTCTATTTGCCACGTATCCAAAGCCCAAGATTTTATTTCCTTTACATTTAGTAAGTGTCTCCCCGTTATCTCATGAATTTTATCATGCACTTGTTTTTGAAGCCAATTTATTGAAGCATTTTGTCGTATAAGTATGTCTAACGGGCAGAAGCCCATTAAGACAAGTAGTGCATCTGTGGGTGTGGTGCCGAAGGCACCAACACAACGTATAATAATGTTACGTTGTATGCGTCTTACCGACTGTGCGGGTCTCACCAGAGCGAGCCTGTGGGCCCACGCACTGGCCCCATACCCCACAACCGGCGCAAGGATGGAATTATGATACATTCTGGTAGCCACAGGAGGTACATGGAAACGTCTTTGACCTATACTTATCAGCTTGTTAAAGATATTTGTGGCTTTTGTCGCAACATGTCCTATATGTGGGGTATATGACCAGGCCTCGTCAATATACACACCTAGATATCTTAAGGTTTTTTGTCTTTCCCGCTGGGAAAGCGGTCTGCGTGGCGCCACCCGGGGGAGGTGTGTTGCCTCCCGATAACTGGGTTAAAACCGCCAGGAGACCCTCTGATTCCCTGAAATTTTGCCTTCAGCAGGGCTCAGAGGAACCTGAGTGGGGCGGGGACCGTAATGTCCTATCCCGTGGCCTTGACGTGGCCCTGGCGCTCAGTACCCCCACAAGATGGGGCGAAGCTAACACGGGAAGGGCCGTCCATGCATGACGTTAAAAGGCTAGCCCTTAACTGGGTGCAACCCACACTGGTCCGCACTGGCCCACCGTGAATTATCAAAAGCGGTGGGTGAGACATGGTCGGTCATGATCCCCCAGTACGTGTGGAGACCCTCCGGGGAACGTAACTCGGGTTTGAGTGCCGCACCGTCTCGTTGATGTAAAACTCCACATATAAGACCCGGACTGACTCCTTTAACACCTTCCGGGCTGCGTTGATAGGTGTGGGTTGTCGTGTGTCAAGGTAGGACGTAAAACTCCCGTCCTGGCTGGACGTTAAATGCCCCCAACCCAAGCGAAAGCAAAGGGTGCATGGCGCAGGGGAAGCTGCGTTACGGGAGACACAACAACTGTCTCCCCTGAGTTGAGCGCGGCGGCTGGGCGAGGGTATGAGGGTAAGTCTCACGACGATCCCGGAACCCTGCGGTCCTCCCGCCGCAGTTCCTCACGTCTTGGACGACGTTAAAAGTCCCCGGAGCGCCTACCGTGCATCTGCGCCCGGTTTCCGTCAGCCGTGCCTGCCTGGGAGGGATCGCGACCCGAGCCGCCGAGGGCCTTTCGCCGTGCTCTGAGGCACGTTCCGTCAAACCGTGAGGTGGTGACATCGAGCGGCTAGGTTAGATGGGCGCGATCTTCTGAAAGTCTGGGGGACCGGCCCGGCACCTGAGTAGGACCGGGTCCTAGGCCATTAGGTGGGAACCTGGCCTAGTAAGAGGTGAAGCGCGGGAGGTGAATCCGCCTTCCCGGAGTGCGGGGGGCACTCGGCGGGGAAGGGACGGGAGAAATCTCGGGAGACACGGCTGGCGAGGAGGACAAGGACGTTGGGAACGGCGCCCTTAACCTATGCAGCTAGATAAAATGCCCTTGGTCCCGGGGCAGGACTGGTGGACAAGCTGCTTTGCCCCCCCTCATGCCCGTGGAACCGGTCGGGGGTTATCAGACGGGTCTTCTTTTTCTCACTCTCTTAAAATCATGGCTGAGGACAAAGAGAGTGATGCTGGCGCTTCGGAGCATGATGCTCCTATTTTCGAGGATGACGTGGGCGATGATATGTCGGTCGTTGACCGACACTCACACTTCCTTCGATTATTCGATCGAAGTGTAAAACACGGCAAAATAAATGCCGAGCAAGTAAGAGTGCTCAAGGAGACAATTGCGCAATGGGCGTTAGCCCATGCGCGACTAGAAGGCAAGTACTCTGAAGTACAAGCCGAAAATGAGAGATTAAGGAAAGAATTACAAAAGCCTGTCAAGACGTATGCAGCAGTTGCTGCAACTCCTACGGTGAGACAAAAAGTGCAGGAAGTAATAAAGCAGAATGTTGAGAAAGTCGTTTCCGACCTTGTTCGTTAAACCAAAAAAGGGAGAGGATATAAAGAAAGCAAAAGAAAACTTTGAAAAAAGTATAAATCCAAAGAAAGATAAAATAAGAATAAATGCAGTAAGAACAACAAAAAATTTATTAATTGTAGAAGTAGCCTCCCCAGAAGATTCAGACAAACTAATAAACAATCCACAATTAAAACAGCACTTCACTTGTGAGAAACCGCGAAAAAGGCGTCCACTAATGATGATATACGACATACCGACATATATGTCACAGGATGACATCATGGACTGCATATACACGCAAAATTTTGAAGAGCAGATGAAACGTGAGGAATTTCTAGAGAAGTTCAAACTAAGATTTAAGACTGGTCCTCGTGATCGTGCAACCGTGCATCACGTGGCGGAAATATCACCAGAGATGAGGAAAATTATAATTAAGACCAATAGACTGTACGTTGGGTACAGTGCACTGTCAGTAAAAGACTATACAGCGGTACCTAGATGTACCAAATGTCAAGATTACGGCCATGTGGCCAAATATTGCGAAATAAAGAACTCAGTCTGTGCACATTGTGGCCATGACGGCCATGACAAGAAAAACTGTCCAAGACAGGCCTCCCCCCCAGTCTGCATACCTTGCATGTACAGAAAAAGAACATGTCGCACACCTGGAAAGGAATGTGCGACATATAAACTACTATTGCAACGACAGATACAACGCACTGATTATGGAGAACCATAAGAAGGGTGCAAAAAAGACTCATAAATCTCCTAGTAAGAAAGCAAGGGACGCGGCGCGTTGGTGGAGGTTAATTTCCAACAGGTTAGAATCGGCCCGGGACGGGTCCCCTGTGCCTTTTGAGGCATTGGGGGCTACTAGAGGTGCGTGCAGCGCGGGGCCGGCGACAGCTGAATCCTTGCCGGTCGAGGAAGAAGAGAGGACGGAGCCCTCCGCGAGTACGGAAGCAGATCAAACATGTAGTGTAGATTCCTTGATAGATAATTTGGTGTCAGGTGGTGGTCCCATGCAGATGTTAACCCTATCCCAGTCTGTAGATATACCTTGTAACAAAGTAGATAGATATAAATATAATGCATGTCCTCCTGGAGAGGTATACAGAATGTGTGAAGACGCAATAAAGTTATCTCGACTAGAGGAGCCGTCTATTTTGATGGTTGCTCTGAGACAGCTTGTACGTGTTGGGCACCCAAATGGGAAGAAAATAACATTCCCAACTCTGGAGGACGTTGATTGCATACAGTTGGCATCTATAAATTTGCCATGTGAATACAAAGAGTTACTGACTCTAGTTCACAGGGTCTTTCAAAGGCGGGGCAGGGTTTTTGATATAGAAAAACTATACAGAGAAATGGTGATGATGTACGGGAGAATTGGCTTTGACCCCAACAAGAAGTGGCCTGAAGATCACTACTATACTAGACATCCATAATGGCATCCGTCAAGGTTTATCAATTAAATGCTATGAGAAGTAATACCGTCACACAGGAGCTTAGAAAAATGACTGAGGAAAACGAGGTAGATATAATACTAATACAGGAGCCTTACTCCGCTTCTGGCAGGGTCATTGGCTTTCCTGTGACGGCTCAGGTAATTTCAACAGGGGTAAATCCTATGTCTGCCATTATAATTTTGAATAAATTGATTAAAACAACTGTCATAACACAATTCTGTACTTCTCACATCTCAGTAGTTCAAGTGAATCTAATGAACACGACATGGTACTTAGTAAATGTTTATTGTCAGTTTAGAGATAACATAGAACCCTATTTGCAACATCTTTCTCGTGTCCTGCGAGCGCTGCAGGGAAATCTTGTGATAATAACTATGGACAGCAATGCAAAATCTTCTTTGTGGCATAGTCCTGTGCAAGATGCTCGAGGTAATGCACTCGAGGACTTGATAATGGAGCACCACCTCCAGGTGGAGAACCTACCTGGAAATCCACCCACATATAGAAGTAGAGCGGGTGCAGAATCACATATTGATGTAACATTATCCACGGAGAATGTTAGAGATAAGATCAGAAACTGGCATGTTCACGATGGACAAACAACAAGTGATCATAACTTGATAGAATTTGTAATTTCACTAGGTGTGGTACACGTTTCTGACGAATGGATAATGCAATTAGACTACGGGAAAGCCAATTGGGACCTGCTCGAAGCGGAGTGCCGTCCTCCAGAGTTGTTAAATCATGCTTTTGATAGGGACAGCGGGAATCTCGTTAATCCATTCATGCGCGTCACTAATTAGATGACGAGGCATTTGGCTACCTTAAGAGAGTCATAGTTACTCCCGCCGTTTACCCGCGCTTGCTTGAATTTCTTCACGTTGACATTCAGAGCACTGGGCAGAAATCACATTGCGTCAACACCCGCTAGGGCCATCGCAATGCTTTGTTTTAATTAGACAGTCGGATTCCCCCAGTCCGTGCCAGTTCTGAGTTGATCGTTGAATGGCGGCCGAAGAGAATCCGCGCACCCGCGCGCCCCCGGAGGAGCACGCTAAGGCGGACGCGGCCTCGCAGCAAGGAAGATCCGTGGGAGGCCAAGGCACGGGACCGAGCTCGGATCCTGCACGCAGGTTGAAGCACCGGGGCGCGAACGCCGCGCAGGCGCGCGCATCCTGCACCGCCGGCCAGCACGAGGCCGACCAACGGCGAGAGCAGACCACGCCCGCGCTAAACGCCCGCACTTACCGGCACCCCTACGGCACTCACCTCGCCCAGGCCCGGCACGTTAGCGCTGACCCACTTCCCGACCAAGCCCGACACGCCCCGATCCTCAGAGCCAATCCTTATCCCGAAGTTACGGATCCAATTTGCCGACTTCCCTTACCTACATTATTCTATCGACTAGAGGCTCTTCACCTTGGAGACCTGCTGCGGATATGGGTACGAACCGGCGCGACACCTCCACGTGGCCCTCTCCCGGATTTTCAAGGTCCGAGGGGAAGATCGGGACACCGCCGCAACTGCGGTGCTCTTCGCGTTCCAAACCCTATCTCCCTGCTAGAGGATTCCAGGGAACTCGAACGCTCATGCAGAAAAGAAAACTCTTCCCCGATCTCCCGACGGCGTCTCCGGGTCCTTTTGGGTTACCCCGACGAGCATCTCTAAAAGAGGGGCCCGACTTGTATCGGTTCCGCTGCCGGGTTCCGGAATAGGAACCGGATTCCCTTTCGCCCAACGGGGGCCAGCACAAAGCGCATCATGCTATGACGGCCCCCATCAACATCGGATTTCTCCTAGGGCTTAGGATCGACTGACTCGTGTGCAACGGCTGTTCACACGAAACCCTTCTCCGCGTCAGCCCTCCAGGGCCTCGCTGGAGTATTTGCTACTACCACCAAGATCTGCACCGACGGCGGCTCCAGGCAGGCTCACGCCCAGACCCTTCTGCGCCCACCGCCGCGACCCTCCTACTCGTCAGGGCTTCGCGGCCGGCCGCAAGGACCGGCCATGACTGCCAGACTGACGGCCGAGTATAGGCACGACGCTTCAGCGCCATCCATTTTCAGGGCTAGTTGCTTCGGCAGGTGAGTTGTTACACACTCCTTAGCGGATTCCGACTTCCATGGCCACCGTCCTGCTGTCTTAAGCAACCAACGCCTTTCATGGTTTCCCATGAGCGTCGATTCGGGCGCCTTAACTCGGCGTTTGGTTCATCCCACAGCGCCAGTTCTGCTTACCAAAAGTGGCCCACTTGGCACTCCGATCCGAGTCGTTTGCTCGCGGCTTCAGCATATCAAGCAAGCCGGAGATCTCACCCATTTAAAGTTTGAGAATAGGTTGAGGTCGTTTCGGCCCCAAGGCCTCTAATCATTCGCTTTACCGGATGAGACTCGTACGAGCACCAGCTATCCTGAGGGAAACTTCGGAGGGAACCAGCTACTAGATGGTTCGATTAGTCTTTCGCCCCTATACCCAGCTCCGACGATCGATTTGCACGTCAGAATCGCTACGGACCTCCATCAGGGTTTCCCCTGACTTCGTCCTGGCCAGGCATAGTTCACCATCTTTCGGGTCCCAACGTGTACGCTCTAGGTGCGCCTCACCTCGCAATGAGGACGAGACGCCCCGGGAGTGCGGAGGCCGCCGCCCCGTGAAGGGCGGGGAAGCCCCATCCTCCCTCGGCCCGCGCAAGGCGAGACCTTCACTTTCATTACGCCTTTAGGTTTCGTACAGCCCAATGACTCGCGCACATGTTAGACTCCTTGGTCCGTGTTTCAAGACGGGTCGTGAAATTGTCCAAAGCTGAAGCGCCGCTGACGGGAGCGATTATTCCGCCCGAGAGCATCCCGAGCCAACAGCGGCGCGGGTCCGGGGCCGGGCCAGGTAGGTCCGTCATCCGGGAAGAACCGCGCGCGCTTGCCGGGAGCCCGAGCGCCCAAAGGGGCGAATCGACTCCTCCAGATATACCGCCGGGCAGCCAGCCAGGACACCGGGGCTCTGCCCAACAGACGCGAACCGAGGCCCGCGGAAGGACAGGCTGCGCACCCGGGCCGTAGGCCGGCACCCAGCGGGTCGCGACGTCCTACTAGGGGAGAAGTGCGGCCCACCGCACACCGGAACGGCCCCGCCCCGCGGCGAGTGGAAAGGCAACCGGACACGACCCCGCCGCGAATTGCTCCGCGCGGGCGGCCGGCCCCATCTGCCGAGGGCGGAGGCCAGTGGCCGGATGGGCGTGAATCTCACCCGTTCGACCTTTCGGACTTCTCACGTTTACCCCAGAACGGTTTCACGTACTTTTGAACTCTCTCTTCAAAGTTCTTTTCAACTTTCCCTCACGGTACTTGTTCGCTATCGGTCTCGTGGTCATATTTAGTCTCAGATGGAGTTTACCACCCACTTGGAGCTGCACTCTCAAGCAACCCGACTCGAAGGAGAGGTCCCGCCGACGCTCGCACCGGCCGCTACGGGCCTGGCACCCTCTACGGGCCGTGGCCTCATTCAAGTTGGACTTGGGCTCGGCGCGAGGCGTCGGGGTAGTGGACCCTCCCAAACACCACATGCCACGACAGGCGGCAGCCTGCGGGGTTCGGTGCTGGACTCTTCCCTGTTCGCTCGCCGCTACTGGGGGAATCCTTGTTAGTTTCTTTTCCTCCGCTTAGTAATATGCTTAAATTCAGCGGGTAGTCTCGCCTGCTCTGAGGTCGTTGTACGAGGTGTCGCACGCCACACCGCCAGCCGGCTGTGCACGCTACCGAGTAAGTACCGGTATGCGAACCGCCAGGCGACGGGCGCGCATCGCACGTTTAAGGAGACGCGGCCGGCCCCACAGGCGGCCACGACACTCCCAGGTCTGCGAAGCGGGGCAAACGCCGCGCGCTTCAGTATACGTAGCCGACCCTCAGCCAGACGTGGCCCGGGAACGGAATCCATGGACCGCAATGTGCGTTCGAAACGTCGATGTTCATGTGTCCTGCAGTTCACATGTCGACGCGCAATTTGCTGCGTTCTTCATCGACCCACGAGCCGAGTGATCCACCGTCCTGGGTGATCTTTTCATAGTTTCCACCATCTCTTTCGAGACAGTTGCATAGGCGGGACTGAGGCGTGTGGCGGCCCTGTTCCAGCGTTCAGTGTCCAACGGCCTCACGGCCGATGGGCGTCGTACGGCTCCACACCGGAGCGGACAGGCAGTCGGGCGAAAGTCATTCAAAACCGGCGCCAGGCGCCAGGTGCCGCAGGCCAGCCGCTCCAGCGCTTCAGCGCTCGTACCACACAACATTGCCGTTAGTTTTGAGACGAACGCGTGGTTCCGCACGCGGCGCACGGCTACTGCGAGCCGTACAGGTAGCTGCGTGTTGCGCGACACGACACGCACATCGAAAGACATGCAGTCTAGTCGGTAATGATCCTTCCGCAGGTTCACCTACGGAAACCTTGTTACGACTTTTACTTCCTCTAAATGATCAAGTTTGGTCATCTTTCCGGTAGCATCGGCAACGACAGAGTCAATGCCGCGTACCAGTCCGAAGACCTCACTAAATCATTCAATCGGTAGTAGCGACGGGCGGTGTGTACAAAGGGCAGGGACGTAATCAACGCGAGCTTATGACTCGCGCTTACTGGGAATTCCTCGTTCATGGGGAACAATTGCAAGCCCCAATCCCTAGCACGAAGGAGGTTCAGCGGGTTACCCCGACCTTTCGGCCTAGGAAGACACGCTGATTCCTTCAGTGTAGCGCGCGTGCGGCCCAGAACATCTAAGGGCATCACAGACCTGTTATTGCTCAATCTCGTGCGGCTAGAAGCCGCCTGTCCCTCTAAGAAGAAAAGTAATCGCTGACAGCACGAAGGATGTCACGCGACTAGTTAGCAGGCTAGAGTCTCGTTCGTTATCGGAATTAACCAGACAAATCGCTCCACCAACTAAGAACGGCCATGCACCACCACCCACCGAATCAAGAAAGAGCTATCAATCTGTCAATCCTTCCGGTGTCCGGGCCTGGTGAGGTTTCCCGTGTTGAGTCAAATTAAGCCGCAGGCTCCACTCCTGGTGGTGCCCTTCCGTCAATTCCTTTAAGTTTCAGCTTTGCAACCATACTTCCCCCGGAACCCAAAAGCTTTGGTTTCCCGGAGGCTGCCCGCCGAGTCATCGGAGGAACTGCGGCGGATCGCTGGCTGGCATCGTTTATGGTTAGAACTAGGGCGGTATCTGATCGCCTTCGAACCTCTAACTTTCGTTCTTGATTAATGAAAACATACTTGGCAAATGCTTTCGCTTCTGTTCGTCTTGCGACGATCCAAGAATTTCACCTCTAACGTCGCAATACGAATGCCCCCGCCTGTCCCTATTAATCATTACCTCGGGTTCCGAAAACCAACAAAATAGAACCGAGGTCCTATTCCATTATTCCATGCACACAGTATTCAGGCGGGCTTGCCTGCTTTAAGCACTCTAATTTGTTCAAAGTAAACGTGCCGGCCCACCGAGACACTCAATAAAGAGCACCCTGGTAGGATTTCAACGGGGTCCGCCTCGGGACGCACGAGCACGCACGAGGCGGTCGCACGCCTTCGGCTCGCCCCACCGGCAGGACGTCCCACGATACATGCCAGTTAAACACCGACGGGCGGTGAACCAACAGCGTGGGACACAAATCCAACTACGAGCTTTTTAACCGCAACAACTTTAATATACGCTATTGGAGCTGGAATTACCGCGGCTGCTGGCACCAGACTTGCCCTCCAATAGATACTCGTTAAAGGATTTAAAGTGTACTCATTCCGATTACGGGGCCTCGGATGAGTCCCGTATCGTTATTTTTCGTCACTACCTCCCCGTGCCGGGAGTGGGTAATTTGCGCGCCTGCTGCCTTCCTTGGATGTGGTAGCCGTTTCTCAGGCTCCCTCTCCGGAATCGAACCCTGATTCCCCGTTACCCGTTACAACCATGGTAGGCGCAGAACCTACCATCGACAGTTGATAAGGCAGACATTTGAAAGATGCGTCGCCGGTACGAGGACCGTGCGATCAGCCCAAAGTTATTCAGAGTCACCAAGGCAAACGGACCGGACGAGCCGACCGATTGGTTTTGATCTAATAAAAGCGTCCCTTCCATCTCTGGTCGGGACTCTGTTTGCATGTATTAGCTCTAGAATTACCACAGTTATCCAAGTAACGTGGGTACGATCTAAGGAACCATAACTGATTTAATGAGCCATTCGCGGTTTCACCTTAATGCGGCTTGTACTGAGACATGCATGGCTTAATCTTTGAGACAAGCATATGACTACTGGCAGGATCAACCAGGGAGCTGCGTCAACTAGAGCTGAGCAGCCGGCCGCCCGGGAGTGTGTCCCGGGGGCCCGCGCGAACACGCAAGCGTCCGCTCAATTATTCTGCAAACAGGAGGAGGCTGAGCTCCCCTGCACAACACACCTCGAAACCCTCTCAGGTCCCGGCGGCGCGCAGCGCCGTCCTAAGTACTTGGTCGGGTTCGAGAGAGGCGCAATCGCCCGGAGTTAGGCGAGTAGACGCTTTAGGTGCGACCACCCGTGCTCCCAACTGAGCTTGCCGCTGCCGACAGAGGCCCGGGAGCGTGCTGTCGTGGCATTGCCGGCGGGAGACAACACGCGCCACCTACGGTGACCGGCAGCTCCAACGCCAGCGCCACAGAAGGACAAAAGCCCCACTTGGGTGCCGAAGCGAACTCTCCCAGCACAGCGCACGCGCCAACACGTCCGCACAGCTGCGATACAAACCACCTGCGAGAACCGCTGGGGCGACCGAGCAGCAGACGGCGTCGCGGCGCCGAGCGCCGGGCGGCGGCGCATCCTCAGCGCACACAGTCCTCAATCGGACCAGCACACTGCAGATGGCCACCGCGCTTCGCACCGGGCCCGCGAGGACCTACTTTGGCCGCAAGGCGCCGCGAGCAGGGGGCGCCGGCGCGCAGCTGCGCCGCCTGCCGCGTCCGTCGGCCGGCGCGCCTGCCACTGGCCGCCCCCACCAGCCGGCTGTAGCGCGTGCGCCCACGCACCGCGCTGCCAGCACGCCGGGCGGCCCCCCCTCACCGGCCGGGGACGGTCCCACCCAGCCACCGCCGCGTATCGCCTCACACCCAGATCCCCTTTCGCGTTCGTGGGCATGGTGGGTCCCCTTTCACGTTCGTGGGCATGGTGGGTATCCCTGAAACAACCGGTTAATAGCTCGACCGATCGTCGCCAACACTGATTCACCTCTAGCGAGAACAACCGCACCACAACGGGTTACCTGTTGTTCATTTGCGTAACGTCACCAGCAAACGTAGACGTCCATCGCCATTTGCAACGAGTATTGCATGCCTGTGTCAGGTGTCACAACACACTACGTCTGCCCACATAGACGCAACAACATGTGCACGCCTCGAGAACACGTGGAAGGTAGCCCCCGTACGTATGCGGTGTCCATTGCGCGAACGACTGTCAGCCGGCCTCTGCAGGATGTCGCAGATGTGGAACGCGGTGCAACATGCTATCACGGTGTGTGAGAAGAGACGACTACGTCCGAATACACGCTCCACTACATCAACAGACTGCTCATGCTGATCGCCATCCAGGGCGTCCGTTCCTCCCACACGTCTGAATGGCGTACCACACTGCAATCCAGCTCTTATAGGGAGACGACACGTAGCTGCGTGCACAATATTTGGACTGTATGGTCTGCCGTTGCTAGGCGCAGTCGTCGTACGGTCACACATGTGCCACGATGTATCATTCAGTACATACGGACCAATGTGCAGTACAGTTTGTGGGTTTTGCGTACATCGGCGGACAGGTGACAGGCCGTACCACAACGTAGGCTGAGTACGTCGGCATGCGAAGGGCATTGAACATGCAAACTTCTCAACGACCAGCTTGCGAAGGCAGGGGGGAAGGGGGGGGGGCATGTACGTCCTGCTGCTATCCACATTACAGTGTATAGCAGGAGCATGTGGAAAGTCAGCAACACCTGCAAGGTGTTTAACATGACGCGATACACAGGGGACCGGGCAGTGCGAATAGCGAACTATATTGCGAGGGTTGCGGTTAGGCAACACTACACTAATTTAACGAGTTGCATAACAATTACAGAGCAGGTTCAGCGACAACGTGCGTCAGGTTAAGGCGCAATATAGGTTAGGTTGAGGCACAATATAGGTTAGGTTAAGGCACAACATGGGTTACGTTAAGGCACAAATTGGGTTACGTTAAGGCACAACATGGGTTACGTTAAGGCACAACATGGGTTACGTTAAGGCACAAATTAGGTTACGTTAAGGCACAAATTAGGTTACGTTAAGGCACAAATTAGGTTACGTTAAGGCACAAATTAGGTTACGTTAAGGCACAAATTAGGTTACGTTAAGGCACAAATTAGGTTACGTTAAGGCACAAATTAGGTTACGTTAAGGCACAAATTAGGTTACGTTAAGGCACAAATTAGGTTACGTTAAGGCACAAATTAGGTTACGTTAAGGCACAAATTAGGTTACGTTAAGGCACAAATTAGGTTACGTTAAGGCACAAATTAGGTTACGTTAAGGCACAAATTAGGTTACGTTAAGGCACAAATTAGGTTACGTTAAGGCACAAATTAGGTTACGTTAAGGCACAAATTAGGTTACGTTAAGGTACAATATGGGTTAGGTTAAGGTACAATATGGGTTAGGTTAAGGTACAATATGGGTTAGGTTAAGGTACAATATGGGTTAGGTTAAGGTACAATATGGGTTAGGTTAAGGCACAACGTAGGTTAGGTTAAGGCACAACGTAGGTTAGGTTAAGGCACAACATAGGTTAGGTTAAGGCACAACATAGGTTAGGTTAAGGCACAACATAGGTTAGGTTAAGGCACAACATAGGTTAGGTTAAGGCACAACATAGGTTAGGTTAAGGCACAACATAGGTTAGGTTAAGGCACAACATAGGTTAGGTTAAGGCACAACATAGGTTAGGTTAAGGCACAACGTAGGTTAGGTTAAGGCACAACGTAGGTTAGGTTAAGGCACAACGTAGGTTAGGTTAAGGCACAACGTAGGTTAGGTTAAGGCACAACGTAGGTTAGGTTAAGGCACAACGTAGGTTAGGTTAAGGCACAACGTAGGTTAGGTTAAGGCACAACGTAGGTTAGGTTAAGGCACAACGTAGGTTAGGTTAAGGCACAACGTAGGTTAGGTTAAGGCACAACGTAGGTTAGGTTAAGGCACAACGTAGGTTAGGTTAAGGCACAACGTAGGTTAGGTTAAGGCACAACGTAGGTTAGGTTAAGGCACAACGTAGGTTAGGTTAAGGCACAACGTAGGTTAGGTTAAGGCACAACGTAGGTTAGGTTAAGGCACAACGTAGGTTAGGTTAAGGCACAACGTAGGTTAGGTTAAGGCACAACGTAGGTTAGGTTAAGGCACAACGTAGGTTAGGTTAAGGCACAACGTAGGTTAGGTTAAGGCACAACGTAGGTTAGGTTAAGGCACAACATAGGTTAGGTTAAGGCACAACATAGGTTAGGTTAAGGCACAACATAGGTTAGGTTAAGGCACAACATAGGTTAGGTTAAGGCACAACATAGGTTAGGTTAAGGCACAACATAGGTTAGGTTAAGGCACAACATAGGTTAGGTTAAGGCACAACATAGGTTAGGTTAAGGCACAACATAGGTTAGGTTAAGGCACAACGTAGGTTAGGTTAAGGCACAACGTAGGTTAGGTTAAGGCACAACGTAGGTTAGGTTAAGGCACAACGTAGGTTAGGTTAAGGCACAACGTAGGTTAGGTTAAGGCACAACGTAGGTTAGGTTAAGGCACAACGTAGGTTAGGTTAAGGTACAACGTAGGTTAGGTTAAGGTACAACGTAGGTTAGGTTAAGGTACAACGTAGGTTAGGTTAAGGTACAACGTAGGTTAGGTTAAGGTACAACGTAGGTTAGGTTAAGGTACAACGTAGGTTAGGTTAAGGTACAACGTAGGTTAGGTTAAGGTACAACGTAGGTTAGGTGAAGGCGCAATGTAGGTTAGGTTAAGGTACGATATACCTTAGGTTAAGGTACAATATCGCTTAGGTTAAGGTACAATATAGCTTAGGTTAAGGTACACGTTGTAGGGAAAGGTGTATTTTGGGGGGGGAGGGGGCGGCAGGTTCGTTGATAGTGATTATCGTAAGTGCATGCCTGCGGGATCATCCGATTTGTCACGTCAGGATGCACTTGTGGCTCATGACAGGCGGCGCTCCGATTCCAAGGTTGTGGCAGATCTGTGTCTTTCATTCCTGCCATTGTTTGTGTACTGTGACAGGAGGCAGTATTGTGATGTTGGGTGCACCCCTGTGTAGGACATGTGTGGGTGTTCGTGGCTTAGCTGAGCAATGGCGGATGTCGGAAGGGTGGGATATTCTGTTTTCTGGGTGGACCTCCCGGTCTGGTTATGATAGTGTGGATTGTGTAATGTGGCGGAGAGGATGCACCGGATGTTCTTCCATGCTGGTGGTTAGATATTGTGTGTGTGCCTGTTAGAGGCAGAGAGTAGTGTGTGATAGTGTCTGGCTGACGTGTGGTTCTCATTGTGTGCAGAGTCTTTCAGCATGTATAGGGACGGTTGTATATATTATCTGTATTCTGATGGCTCTGCATCTATTACTAATCAGTGCCGTGTATACGGTTACTCTGGTTCCAGTCGAAACTGTTCTATCTCTGTACATTAGTGACACTGCGGCTCCACTATGTTGCCGCCCCTGTCGGCCGTTTCCCCCAGTGTGTGGCTAATGATTATCAGCAATCAGTCTATTAGTCAATACCGGTAGTGTGACGACGTGAAATGTCCGGGATGGGGAAGCTACACGCTTCCCGTGGGTCAGGGCCTAGAAAGACTCTTCCCACGCAGGAGGCTCGGACTGTCATTACTCTTCCGAGAAATATATTTGCCCAGCGTTTTTTGCGACTGCGAGTGCGACGCGTACGAGTACCGACATG
>NW_026048534.1:0-10000 GCF_023864345.2 Schistocerca serialis cubense | reverse complement strand
CAACTGATGTCCCTTTCTCCAAAAATGTACTCAATGGGACTGTAGTGTTGCAACCACACACAAGTTGACCTGCTGTGCGGAAAAAACGAGTTAGTACATTTCAAACATGAAATAGGTCATTTTAAAATCAACATGAAAAAGCAAAATTCCGAAAGTATAAAACACAAAAAAATGCTTACCATAGAAAGGAAATGTATCGTGCTAGGCACCCTCCTACCGCCCTGTGGTGCAACTGATGTCCCTTTCTCCAAAAATGTACTCAATGGGACCGTAATGTTGCAACCACACACTAGTTGACCTGCTGTGAGGAAAAAAAGAGATAGTACATATCAAACATGAAAAAGGTCATTTTAAAATCAACATGAAAAACCAAAACTCAAAAAGTAAAAAACACAAAAAAGTGCTAACAGAAGAGGGAAAATGTATCATGCTCTGCAGCCTCCTCCCACCCTGTTGTGCAACTGATGTCCTTTTCTCCATAAATGTACTCAATGGGACGGTAATGTTGCAACCACACACAAGCTGACCTGCTGTGAGGAAAAAATGAGTTGGTACATTTCAAACATGGAAGAGGTCATTTCAAAATCAACATGAAAAACCAATATTCCAATAGTATAAAACACAAAAAAATGCTTACCGAAGAGAGAAAATGTATCGTGCTCTGCACCCTCCTCCCACACTGTGGTGCAACTGATGTCCCTTTCTCCACAAATGTACTCAATGGGACCGTTATGTAGCTACCACACGCAAGTTGACCTGCTGTGAGGAAAAAACGAGTTAGTACATTTCAAACATGAAAAAGGTCATTTTAAAATCAACATGAAAAACCAAACTTCCAAAAGTATCAAACACAAAAAAATGCTTACTGAAGAGAGAAAATGTATTGTGCTCTGCACCCTCCTCCCGCACTGTGGTGCAACTGATCTCCCTTTCTCCAAAAATGTACTCAATGGGACCATAGTGTTGCAACCACACACAAGTTGACCTGCTGTGAGGAAAAAACGAGTTAGTACATTTCAAACATGAAGAAGGTCATTTTAAAATCACCATGAAAAACCAAAATTCCAAAAGTATCAAACACAAGAAAATGCTTATCGAAGAAAGAAAATGTATCTTGCTACGAACCCTCTTCCCGCCCTGTGGTGCAACTGATGTCCCGTTCTCCAAAAATGTGCTCAATGGGACCGTAATGTTGCAACCACACACAAGTTGACCAGCTGTGAGGAAACAACGAGTTAGTACATTTCAAACATCAAAAAGGTCATTTTAAAATCAACATGACAAACCAAAATTCCAAAAGTATAAAACACAAAAAATGCTTACCGAAGAGGGAAAATGTATCATGCTCTGCACCCTCCTCCCGCTTTGTGGTGCAACTGATGTCCCTTTCTCCAAAAATGTATTCAATGGGACCGTAATGTTGCAACCACACACAAGATCACCTGCTGTGAAGAAAAAACGAGTTAGTACATTTCAAACAGGGATAAGGTAATTTTAAAATCAACATGAAAAACCAAAACTCCAAAATTATTAAACACAAAAGAACGCTTACCGAAGAAAGAAAATGTATCATGCTCGGCACCCTCCTCCCACCCTGTGGTGAAACTTATGTCCCTTTCTCCAAATAAGTACTCAATGGGACCATAATGTTGCAACCACACACAAGTTGACCTGCTGTGAGGAAAAAATGAGTTAGTACATTTCAAACATGAAAAAGGTCATTTTAAAAACAACATGAAAAACCGAAATTCCAAAAGTATAAAACACAAAAAAATGCTTATCGAAGAAAGAAAATGTATCATGCTCAGCACCCTCCTCCCGCCCTGTGGCGCAACTGATGTCCCTTTCTCGAAAAATGTACTCAATGGGACCGTAATGTTGCAACCACACACAAGTTGAACTGCTGTGAGGAAAAAACGAGTTAGTACATTTCAAACATGAAAAATGTCAATTTAAAATCAACATGAAAAACCAAAATTCCAAAAGTATCAAATACAAAATAATGCTTTCTGAAGAAAGAAAATGTATCATGCTCAACACCGTCCTCCCGCCCTGTGGTGCAACTGATGTCCCTTTCTCCAAAAATGTACTCAACGTCACCGTAATGTTGCAACCACACACAAGTTGACCTGCTGTGAGGAAAAAACGAGTTAGTATATTTCAAACATGAAAAAGGTCATTTTAAAATCAACATGAAAAACCAAAAGTCCCAAAGTATAAAACACAAAAAAATTCTTACCGAAGAGAGAAAATGTATCGTGCTCTGCACCCTCCTCCTGCCCTGTGGTGCAACTGATGTCCCTTTCCCGAAAAATGTACTCAATGGGACCGTAATGTTGCAACCACACACAAGTTGACCTACTGTGAGGAAAAATCGAGTTAGTACATTTCAAACATGAAAAAGGTCATTTTAAAATCAACATGAAAGACAAAAAGTCCAAAAGTATAAAACACAAAAAAATGCTTACCAAAGGGAGAAAATGTATCGTGCCCTGCAGCCTCTACCCGCCCTGTGGTGTAACTGATGTCCCTTTCTCCAAAAATGTCCTCAATGAGACCGTAATGTTGCAACGACACACAAGTTGACCTACTGTGCGGAAAAAACGAAATAGGACATTTCAAACATAAAAAAGGTCATTTTAAAATAACATGATAAACCAAAATTCCAAAAGTATCAAACACAAAAAAATGCTTACCGAAGAAAGAAAATGTATCGAGCTCTGCACCCTCCTCCCGCCGTGTGGTGCAACTGATGTCCCTTTCTCCAAAAATGTACTCAATGGGACCGTAATGTTGCTACCACACACAAGTTTACCTGCTGTGTGGAAAAAACGTGTTAGTACATTTCTAACATGAAAAAGGTCATTTTAAAATCGACATGAAAAACCAAAATTCCACAAGTATCAAACACAAAAAAGTGCTTACCGAAGAAAAAAGAAAATGTATCGTGCTAGGCACCCTCCTCCCGCCCTGTGGTGCAACTGATGTCCCTTTCTCCAAAAATGTACTCAATTGGGCCATAGTCTTGCAACTACACACAAGTTGACCCGCTGTGAGGAAAAAACGAGTTAGAACATTTCAAACATGAAAAAGGTCATTTTAAAATCAACATGAAAAACCAAACATCCAAAAGTATCAAACACAAAAAAATTCTTACCGAAGAGAGAAAATGTATCGCGCTCAGCACCCTCCTCCCGCCCTGTGGTGCAACTGATGTCCTTTTCTCCAAAAATGTACTCAATGAGACCGTAATGTTGCAACCACACGAAAGATGACCTGATGTGAGGAAAAAACGAGTTAGTATTTCAAACATGAAAAATGTCATTTCAAAATCAACATGATAAACCAAAATCCCAAAAGTATAAAACACCAAAAATTGCTTACCGAAAAAAGAAAATGTATCGTTCTCTGCACCCTCCTCCCGCCCTGTGGTGCAAGTGATGTCCCTTTCTCGGAAAATGTACTCAATGGGACCGTAATGTTGCAACCCACACAAGTTGACCTGCTGTGAGGAAAAAACGGGATAGTACATTTCAAACATGAAAAAGGTCATTTTAAAATCAACATGAAAAACCAAAATTCCAAAAGTATAAAACACAAAACAAGCTTACCGAAGAAAGAAAATGTATCGTTCTCTGCACCCTCCTCCCGCCTTGTGGTGCAACTGATGTCCCTTTCTCCAAAAATGTACTCAATGGGACCGTAATGTTGCAACCACACACAAGTTGACCTGCTGTGAGGAAAAAACGAGTTAGTACATTTCAAATATGAAGAAGTTCATTTTAATATCAAGATGAAAAACCAAAATTTCAAAAGTATGAAACACAAAAAAATGCTTACCGAAGAAAGAAAATGTATCGTTCTCTGCACCCTCCTGCCGCCCTGTGGTGCAACTGATGTGTCTTTCTCCAAAAATGTAGTCAATGGGACCATAATGTTGCAACCACACACAAGTTGACCTGCTGTGAGGAAAAAACGAGTTAGTACATTTCAAACATGAAAAAGGTCATTTTAAAATCAACATGAAAAACCGAAATTCCAAAAGTATAAAACACAAAAAAATGCTTATCGAAGAAAGAAAATGTATCATGCTCAGCACCCTCCTCCCGCCCTGTGGCGCAACTGATGTCCCTTTCTCGAAAATTGTACTCAATGGGACCGTAATGTTGCAACCACACACAAGTTGAACTGCTGTGAGGAAAAAACGAGTTAGTACATTTCAAACATGAAAACGGTCATTTTAAAATCATCATGAAAAACCAAAGTTCCAAAAGTATAAAACAGAAAAAAATGCTTACCAAAAGAAAGAATATGCATCATGCTCTGCAGCTGCCTCTCTGGCATGTGGTGCAATAAATGTCCCTTTCTACTAAAATGTACTCAATGGGAACATAAATGCTGCAACCATTCACAGAAGTTGACTTGCTATGAAGAATAAGTCAGCTACTACACTTATTACATCAATTAGGTCATGTTAAAGTCAACATGAGAAAACTAAATTGTAAAAGTATAAAACTGTACGATATGCTTTCCAAAAGAAAGGGAACGTTTAATGCTCTGTAGCTCTGGCAGTGACCTATGTTGCAACAGATGGCCCTTTCTCCAAAAATGTAAATTGGAGAATAAATGTGGCAACCACACATACAAGTCAACCGCTGTGAAGTTCGAAAGTGTTATTGAATTTGGCATGTTAAATTGGTCATTCATACGTCAACATAAAAAATCAATTTTCTAATAATATAAAACTGCAACATATGTTTACCAAAGGAAGGAGAACATATCAAGTTCCGCACATCCCATATTGTGCTGTGCTGCACCAGATGTTCCTTTCACCAAAAATTTCAGTCATTCGGAGCAAAAATGTTGCAACCACACCCACAAGTCAACATGCTGTGAACAATAAGTGTTCTACTACATTTTGTGCATCAAATAGGTCTTTCATATATCAATATAAAATATCTAATTTCGAAAATGTATTAAGAAGTATTAAATGCTTACCATAAGAAAGAAAATCTATGAAGTTCTGCATCTTGGGTACTGAGCTGTGATGCAACAGATGTCCCTTTCGCCAAATAATGCAGTCAATGGGAGCAGAAATGTTGCAACCACACATACAAGTCAACCTGCTGTGGTCTTAGAACATATTGTACATCAAATAGGTGATTCAAATTTCGACATAATAATTCTGATTTCTAAAAGGTGAAAACAGGAATATATGCTTGCTTCATAATGAAAATGTGTCTTATTCTGCAAAACCCATATTGAGCTGTGGTGCATCAAATGTTCCTTTCGCCCAAAAATGCAGTTGATGGGAGCCGAAATGTTGCAATCATGCGCACAACTCAACCTGCTGTGAAGGATGAGTGTTTTAGTACATTTTGTACCTCAATATGTCAACATAAAAACCTGATTTCTGAATGTATAAAATAGTAAAATATGCTTACCAAAAGAATGAAAATGTATCAAGTTCTGCTCCTCTCTTATTGAACTGTGTTGCAGGAGATGTCATTCTCGCCAAAAATGAAGTCAATGGGAGCCGAAATGTTGCAACCACACACACAAGTCTACCTGCTTTCAAGAACGAGTGCATTACTACATTCTGAACATCAAATTGGTCATTCTTATGTCAACATAAAAAGTGTAATTTTGAAAAATATAAAACAGGATGACATGCTTACTTAAAGGATGAAAACATATCACACCTCTCATATTTAACTGTGGTGCAAGAAATATCTCATTTGCCAAAAAATGTAGTTGATAGGAGCAGAGATGTTGCAATCACCCACACATCAACCTGGTGTGAAGGAGGGACCAGTTGCTATATTTTGTACATCAGATATATTATTATTTTTATGTCAATTTGAGGAATAGTTTTTAAAAATTTAAAAGAGCAAGATACACTTATCAAACGGAAGTAGGTGTACTAATTTCCACACATCTGTCATTTAACTATAATGCAACAGATGTCAAATTTGTCAAAAACGCAGTTGATATGGACATAATTGTTCGCAGCCTTGCACCCGAGTCAGTCTTCTGCAAAAAACGAGCATGTTTTTTTGTGTAAGGTCTTATGGGACCAAACTACTGAGGTCATCAGTCCCTAAGCTTAGGCACTATTTAACCTAACTTAAACTAAGTCACGCTAAGGACAACACACACACCCATGCCTGACGGTGTAATCGAATCTCTGAAGCAGGGAGCCACGTGGACCGTGACAAGGCACCCTATTCCGCATGGCTACTGGGCATGGCAATGTATCAATTGAAATTTCCTGGCAGATTAAAACTGTGGGCTGGACCGAGACTCGAACTTGGGATCTTTGCCTTTCATGGGCAAGGGCTCTACCATCTGAGCTACCGAAGCACGATTCACGCCACGTCCTCACAGCTTTATTCCTGCCAGTACCTCGTCTCCTACCTTCCAAACTTTACGGAAGGTCTCCTGCAAACCTTGCAGAACTAACACTCCCCAGGCTGTGGCTAAGCCATGACTCCGCAATATCCTTTCTTTTAGGAGTGCTAGTTCTGTAAGGTTCGCAGGAGAGCTTCTGTAAAGTTTGGAAGGTAGGAGACGAGGTACTGGCAGGAATAAAGCTGTGAGGATGGGGCATGAATCGTGCTTGGGTAGCTCAGGTGGTAGAGCACTTGTCCACGAAAGGCAAAGGTCCCGAGTTCGAGTCTCGGTCCGGCACACAGTTTTAATCTGCCAGGAAGTTTCATGTCAGCACACACTCCGCTGCAGAGTGAAAATCTCATTCTGGGAATATATCAATTCCTGTACTTTAGTTGATTATGGTGAAACTGATGTCTCATTTGCCACAAAGATGTATTCCACTGGTGCATAAATGTTGAACCACACACCCAAGTCATGCTTCTGTGAAGGAAGACCCTGCTGTTACATTTCATATATGTAATGGTTCATTTTTATCTCAACTCAATAATTAGATATTTCTAATGTAGGTGTGAATAACTAAACAAAGAAGATGTATCAAGTTCTGCAACTCACATAGTTAACTATGTTGTAACTGAGAAGTCATTTGCAACAAAATCACAGTCGATAAGAGCATAAATGTTCAACCATACATGCAAGTCCACCTGTTGCTAAGGATGAGACTGTTACTACAGTTGGTACACTAAATTAAAAGTTTTTAAAAGTACAATACAATCAGTAGTGTTTTCCAAAAGAAGGAGGGTTATTGTGTTCCAAAGGTCTCACAGTTAACTATGGTGCAACTGATATCTCATTTGCAGTAAAATCTTATTGGATAGAAGTTTAAATATTGCAACCACACATGCAAATCAACCTGTTTTGAAGGAGTCAGTTACTCTGGTTGAGTCAGTTACTTCATTTGGTGTAACAAGTATGCCATATTTATGTCACCTTGAAGAACCTATTTCTTAAAAGGATAGAGTATAGAAACACTTACCAAAAGAAAGAACATGCATTAAGTTCTGCAAATGTCACAATTATCTGCAGTGCATCTGATGTCTCATTTGCAGCATAAATGCAGTTGATGGGAGCATAAATGTTGCAACTACACAGTCAAATCAACCTGCTGGGAATTATGAGACTGTTACTACATTCAGTATATCAAATACTTCATTTCTAAGTCAACTTGAGGAATTTAATTTTTAAAAGTGTAAATCAATAGGAAGTCCTTACCAAAAGAAAGGGTACTTATTAATATCCGCACTTCACATTGTTTACAGTGGTGAAACTGATGTCTCATTTGCAGCAAAAATGCTGTCGATGAGAGCATAAATGTTGCAGCCACCTTCTCCAGATTAGATTAGATTAGTTTCAGTTTTCGTTTCACAGACAAAAAGTGAAATGATTCTCGTGGGTGTGGTACAAGTCAGAAAATCTAAAATAAAAAACATAAAACATCTGAATATAGTAATCTCTACCCTGATTCTTTGCCAGGAGATTGTCAAAACATGTGAAATATTACAGTGAAGTGGAACTCCTAATATTTACAGAATTAATATGGTGTCAAAATGAAACATAGTTATGCACTTTTAATAAATTTATTATACACAGTATACCTGATCTTGACTGTTGTAAACAACTGATGTCAAAGCTGAAATCTAACAGACATTTTTATTTCAGTTGGCCTAATAGTTTCTGTTAAGATATACAGATGTAGAGCAGAAGGAGTTGCCTATGAAAAAGTCTTTCAGTCTCTGTTTAATCTGTGCTGTGTCTGGAACAAAGTTTTTTATGGTTGCTGGCAATTTATTGGGAATTTGTGTTCCTGAATATTGGAACCCTTTTTGGACCAAGGTAAGTGATTTTAGGTCTTTACGTAGCTATTAGTTGGAAATAGAGACATATTACTTGCAACAAATTTCGTTAAGGAATAAAGATACTGAGAAGCAGTGGTTAGAGCACAAAGTTCCTTGAACATATTTCTACACGGTGTTTTTCAATTTACACCACAAATGAGTCATATTACATGCTTTTGCATAATAAAAACCTTTCCTTGATTTGATGAGTTACTCCAGAACATGATTCCATATGACACAATAGAATGAAAGTAAGCAAAGTGTGTAAGTTTTTTATATTTATATTTCCTACATCTGACCTCATTCATACTGCAGATACCGACTTGTTAGGCACTTCAGCAATCCTGTGGTATGCTCTTCCCAACTGAATTTAAAACTGAGTTTCAATCCCAGAAATATTTAAGACTGTACACCTCTTGGATCTGCATCTCTTCATATGTTATAAATATGCTGGAGGGAAATCTGTTACAGGTTCCGAACTGCATACAGTGGGTCTTTTGAAAGTGTAATGACAGTGAGTTAGCTTTAAACCATTTATTAATGTCAGTGAAAATTTGATTAACAGCCATTTTTAAATCTGTACTTGACTTGTTATTTATTGTTATGTTTGTACCATCTGCAAGCAGAACTAACTTTGCATCTGGCAATGTAGCAGACAAGAGATCATCAATGATACAAGAAAAGGCAATGGATTCAAGATGGAAACTTGATGAATACTGCATGTAATTAATTCCCAAACAGAGGAAGACTGGTTGCATTACTCCACAGGTATTTTGCAATGACACCCTTTGTTTCTTATTAGTTAGATAAGACTCCAACAATTTTGCAGCCCTGCCAATGACACCATAATACTCTAATTTACTTAAAAAGATGCTACGATCCATGCAGTCAAAGGCTTTTCGTGGGTCACAGAAAATGCCGGCAGCCTTTAATTTGATATCTAATGAATTAAGTGCATCTCAGTATATGTTTAAAAAGCCTTCCCTATATTTGAACAATTAGGAAACACAAATTGTGACTAGGACAATATATTCTTAGCAGTCAGATGTTTAAGAAGAGGCTTGAACACAACCTTTTCAAATGTTTTTGAAAAAGCAGGATGAAGCATTTAACAAAAGAAAGATGTATCAAGTTCCACACCTCTCATAGTTAACTATGGTGCAACTGGTGTCTCATTTGAAGCAAAAACGTGGTTGATGGGAGCATAAATGTTGCAACCACACACCCACGTCAATCTACTGGGAGGACAAGACTGTTGCTACATTTGTTATTTGAAATGGATCATTTTTATGGGAATTTTACAGTATAATTATGAAAAGTGAAAAGCAATAGAAAATGGTTACCAAAAGAAAGAAGCTGTATTAAGTTCTGCCCTCTCATAGTTAACTATGAGGCAAGTGATGTTTCATTTGCCCCAAAAATGTAGTCAGTTCGATCATAAATGTCGCAGTGAAACGTCCGAGTCGACCTGCTGGGTAGGATGAGCCCGTTACTACATTTTGTATATCAAATAGGTCATTTTTACATCAACTTGAAAAATCTAATTTTTAAAAGTATAAAACAGGAATATGCACTTAGCAAAGAAACAAAATGTATCAAGTTGCGCACCCCTCATTACTTACCAAAAGAAAGAAGATGTATTACATTTCGCTCCTCTCATTTGCAGGAAAAGCAGTCAGTGGGAGAATAACACATACCACATCAACCTGCTGAAA
>NW_026048533.1:0-33997 GCF_023864345.2 Schistocerca serialis cubense | reverse complement strand
ACGTACTTGTGTGCTGCTGTGTCAATCCAGGGCTGTCTGCGATCATTCTTCGAGGCGGCAACTCACAAAGTAGTGTGTGAAGTGCCACTCCGCATAAAACGAATTAATTGTTAAAGTTGCCGCGGAAAATATATTTATGCGATGCCATGTTGGCTCTAAGATCGTGTAAAGCATTTTGTGACTTTTGCGGTCCTTGGGAACTAACGATTGACAACTGGGACTCTTGTTATGAAGGCTGGCTCTAGAAATCGTTTTTCGGATTTTGCGATAGGAGAAATATTAGAAACTTAGTTGGCATTCGATTCTCATTGTGCTCTAGCATTTACCCTACTGGCCATTAAAATTGCTACACCACGAAGATGACGTGCTACAGACGCGAAATTTAAACGACAGGAAGAAGATGCTGTGATATGCAAATTATTAGCTTTTCAGGGCATTCACACAAGGTTGGCGCCGGTAGCGACACCTACTACGTGCCATCATGAGGAAGGTTCCAACCGATTTCTCATACACAAACAGCAGTTGACCGGCGTTGCCTAGTGAAACGTGGTTGTAATGCCTCGTGTAAGGAGGAGAAATGCGTACCATCAAGTTTCCGACTTTGATAAAAGTCGGATTGTAGCCTATCGCGATTGCGGTTTATCGTATCGCGACATTCCTGCTCGCGTTGGGCGAGATCCAATGACTGTTAGAAGAATATGGAATCGTTGCCTTTAGGAGGGTAATGCGGAACGCCGTGCTGGATCCCAACGGCCTCGTATCACTACCAGTCGAGATGACAGGCATCTTATCCACATGGCTGTAACGGATAGTGCAGCCACGTCTCGATCCCTAAGTCAACAGATGGGGACATTTGCAAGACAACAACTATCTGCTCGAACAGTTCGACGACGTTTGCAGCAGCATGGACTATCAGCTCGCAGACCGTGGCTGCGGTTACCCTTGACGCTGCATCACGCCTGCGATGGTGTACTCAACGACGAACCCGGGTGCACGAATGGCAAAACGTCGTATTTTGGGATGAACCCAGGTTCTGTTTACAGCATCATGATAGTCGCATACGTGTTTCGCGGCATCACAGTGAACGCACATTGGAAGCGTGTATTCGTCATCGCCATTCCGGCGTATCACCCAGCGTGATGGTAGGGGGTGCCATTGGTTACACGTCTCGGACACCTGTTGTTCGCACTGACGGCACTCTGAACAGTGGACGTTACATTTCAGACTTATTACGACCCGTGGGTCTACCCCTCATTCGATCCCTGCGAAACCGTACATTTCAGCAGGATAATGCACGATCGCATGTTGCAGGTCGTACACGACCCTTTCTGGATACAGAAAATGTTCGACTGCAGCATGGGCAGCTGTACCTGTACACGCCATCCAAGCTCAGTTTGACTCAATGACCAGGCGTATCAAGGCCGTTATTACGACCAGAGGTGGTTGTTCTGGGTACTGATTTCTCAGGTCTATGCACCCAAATTGCGTGAAAATGTAATGATATATCAGTTCCAGTATAATATATTTGTCCAATGAATACCCGTTTATCATCTGCATTTCTTCTTGGTGTAGAAATTTTAATGCCCTGTGGTGTGTATATCTGACTGCAAATTTGTAAGTCAGTGTGATGATTCGAACTGTTGTGCAGTGAGTCATGAACAGCATTCCAGAGGGCAGTTTCCAGCAGGATAACGCTCGCCTACATGCAGCTATTGTAACCCAACATGCTCTACTGTGTGTTGACATGTTGCTTTGCCTTTTCCGATCACCAGACCTGCCTCCTATCGAGCACATACGGGACATCATTGGACGACAATTCCACCGACATCGGCAACGGGCATTAACTCTCACTGCATTGAGCGACCAGGTGCAACAAGCGTGGAACCCATCCCACAAACTGACATCCGGCACCTGTACAACACAGTGCATGCACGTCTACACGCATGTTTTCAACATCCTGGCGGTAACATCAGTTGTTAATGTACCAGCACTTCGTATTCTCACTGGCGTATCTCGCTCTTACATTGACCTGTGGTCTTCCAGTGTTTATCACTAAAATATGTACAGTATGTTACGTAGACAAATACATTCCCAAAATTTCGTTACTCTACATTAATTATTTTTTGATGTTGCGATTTTTTCGCTTCAGTGTATTTGGCGTATACCGGCAAAAAGGTAAGTAGCTGTATTAGTAATCTTTACAGGCGTTCATGTTCTCACTTAAACATGATTTTATTAGTGTTGAATTGTGCAATATCACAGAATTCAGGGATTTTTTTAAGCCATCCTTGTGCACCAGCACCTGATAATAATGACCTCATCTATAGTTATATGATCTTCCAGTCATCTTGCATACTCACTTAACGCTTCCGAGAGATATTCTCTCTCCCGTTAGGAACAATGGCTGGTTGGGTCTTACTCAACGAGAGGGGACTTATCCTCTGCTATTATGCGTGCTCGTATTGTCCTCCGGGCATGACGCGACTCCTGTGAGCTGCTTACATTGATGTTTCACAACACGACGTCAGGGCAGCTCTGTACGATGCGACTTGACAATTTTATGAACAATAGTGTAACGTCAGTGACTTGTTTTGGATGCCTCTTAAATCCCGTTGCTCATTTCTCAGCGCCAACAGTTCTGAAATAATTGTACACATTCGTACACACGGTCCAGTCATTATAATGTGACCAATCCCTGACGCCAACGTGCAGTAACTACTCACGGACAGGAGGTGTCAACACTAGCAGTGCAGGTTATACAGGGTGTTACAAAGAGGTACGGCCAAACTTTCAGGAAACATTCCTCACACACAAAGAAAGAAAATATGTTATGTGAACATGTGTCCGGAAACTTCTCTTCACATCACGTTAATCATGGATTGGAAACACACAGCAACAGAACGTACCAGCGTGACTTCAAACACTTTGTTACAGAAACTGTTCAAAATGTCCTCCGTTAGCGAGGATACATGCATCCACCCTCCGTCGCATGGAATCCCTGATGCGCTGATGCACCCCTGGAGAATGGCGTATTGTATCACAGCCGTCCACAATACGAGCACGAAGAGTCTCTACATTTGGTACCGGGGTTGCGTAGACAAGAGCTTTCAAATGCCCCCATAAATGAAAGTCAAGAGGGTTGAGGTCATGAGAGCGTGGAGGCCACAGAATTGGTCCGCCTCTACCAATCCATCGGTCACCGAATCTGTTGTTGATAAGCGTACGAACACTTCGACTGAAATGTGCAGGAGCTCCATCGTGCACGGAACACATGTTGTGTCGTACTTTTAAAGGCACATGTTCTAGCAGCACAGGTAGAGTATCCCGTATGAAATCATGATAACGTGCTCCATTGAGCATAGGTGGAAGAACATGGGGCCCAATCAAGACATCACCAACAATGCCTGCCCAAATGCTCACAGCAAATCTGTGTCGATGAGGTGATTGCACAATTGCGTGCGGATTCTCGTCAGCCCACACATGTTGATTGTGAAAATTTACAATTTGATCACGTTGGAATGAAGCCTCATCCGTAAAGAGAACATTTGCACTGAAATGAGGATTGACACATTGTTGGATGAACCATTCGCAGAAGTGTACCCGTGGAGGCCAATCAGCTGCTGATAGTGCCTGCACACGCTGTACATGGTACGGAAACAACTGGTTCTCCCGTAGCACTCTTCATACAGCGACGTGGTCAACGTTACCTTGTACAGCAGCAACTTCTCTGACACTGACATTAGGGTTATCGTCAACTGCACGAAGAATTGCCTCGTCCGTTACAGGTGTCCTCGTCGCTCTAGGTCTTCCCCAGTCGCGAGTCATAGGCTGGAATGTTCCGTGCTCCCTAAGACGCGGATCAATTGCTTCGAACGTCTTCCTGTCGGGACACCTTCGTTCTGGAAGTCTGTCTCGATACAAACGTACCGCGCCACGGCTATTGCCCCGTGCTAATCCATACATCAAAGGGGCATCTGCCAATACCGCATTTGTAAACATTGCACTGACTGCAAAACTACGTTCGTGATGAACACTAACATGTTGATGCTACGTACTGATGTGCTTGATGCTAATACTGTAGGGCAATGAGTCGCATGTCAACACAAGCACCGAAGTTAATATTACCTTCCTTCAATTGGGTCAACTGGCGGTGAATCGAGGAAGTACAGTACATACTGACGAAACTAAAATGAGCTCTAACATGGAAATTAAGCGTTTCCGGATACATGTTCACATAACATCTTTTCTTTATTTGTGTGTGAGGAATGTTTCCTGAAAGTTTGGCCGTACCTTTTTGTAACACCCTGTATAAAGCGAGTTGGGGGGGGGGGTGGGTGAGCCAAAAACAGTGCAATCTTTCTCGTAATGAGAAAACGGAGCAATTGATCTAACATCCAAAAGGGTGGAAGCATTTCCGATATTGCTCAATTTGTAAACTTTCCGTCTACGACGGGGGGGGGGGGGGGGGGGGGGGGACGAAAAACTCCTAGCCTAACAAATTAAAGAATATCAGAAATTTCATAATACCAATTTATTTTTCAATATAATACCCGTGTACACTTACACACTTGCTGGCACGTTCAGGTAGCGTCTGCAAACCAATCAAATTAAAGATCCTCAATTTCGACTCTAACCAAGCTTTCACAGCACCAATCACTGCATCGCCATTTTCAAACCGTCGTCCTTTGAGGTCTTTTTTTAAGTTTGGGAAAAGAAAAAAGTCTGATAGAACAAAACCTGGAGAATCTGACGGATGACGAAACAATTCTAACCCGCATTCACCCAGAGTTTCCGATATTGCGATGGCTTTGTGTGCCGGTGCGTTGTCCAGATGCAAAAGAACTCCGCGAGCCCATTTTCCGCGCCTTTTTTTTCTCTATCTCTTCTCTCAAAGGGCGCAGGAGGTTGCAATAGTATGATGCATTTATAGTTACACTCTTTTGCAAGTAATCCGCCATAATAACGCCTTCTGGATGCCACAATACCGGTGCCATCATCTCACCGGCTGATTTTTGCGCCCTGAATTTTTTGGAGTTGTGGGGTGAGCGGTGTTGTTTTGCCCCAGGATCACAGTGGTGAACCCACGTTTCATCCGTGGCGGACGATTTCTTCACAACATTGCACACCCTCCCGTCCCTGACCTGCATTCAAGTCTTTCGGGATCCACAGAGATAAAACTTTCCGCATGCCCAAAATATCCACGACAGTGTCATGAGCACGCCCATGTGGGATTCAAAACGTGGTTTCACTGTGCTGCTACGTAGTTCGACGATCCTGCAAAGTCGTATCGTCGATTGCGGTCGCTGTTTCATCAGTGGCAACCGTGACAGGACTTCCGCTCCTTGGCGCATCTTCTACACTCATTCTTCCACGTTTGAAGTCGGAGACCCAGTTTTTCGCTGTTGCATAAGACGGAGCATTGCCCTTCAGTGTATTCCGTATCTCCTCCGAAATTTCCTTGGGCGTCATTCCCTTCAAATGAAGATATTCAATCACATCACGGTTCTTGTTTCGATATTCGCCATCTTGCTTACTCTACGGTATACAACGCATTCGTAGTTCATATATGATAAATTTCCTTGAGATAGGAAAAGATCCTGTCCACAAATCAGCACGGTTTTAGAAAGCATCGCTCGTGGGTATCTCACATGAGATACCGCTAACTACGGATCAACGGCAACAGGCTCATTCCGTAATCGTACATTTCCGAAAATAATTTCACTCGGTGCCATATGCCTACTGTTAAGGAGGTTACAGGCATACAGGATAGGTTCCCAGATATCTACATCTACATCCATACTCCGCAAGCCACCTGACGGTGTGTGGCGGAGGGTACCTTGAGTACCTCTATCGGTTCTCCCTTCTATTCCAGTCTCGTATTGTTCGTGGAAGGAAGGATTGTCCTTATGCTTCTGTGTGGGCTCTAATCTCTCTGATTTTTTCCTCATGGTCTCTTCGCGAGATATACGTAGGAGGGAGCAATATACTGCTTGACTCTTCCTTCGGTGAAGGTATGTTCTCGAAACTTTAACAAAAGCCCGTACCGAGCTACTGAGCGTCTCTCCTGCAGTCTTCCGCTGGTGTTTATCTATCATCTCCGTAACGCTTTCGCGATTACTAAATGATCCTGTAACGAAGCGCGCTGCTCTCCGTTGGATCTTCTCTATCTCTTCTATCAACCCTATCTGGTACGGATCCCACATTGCTGAGCAGTATTCAAGCAGTGGGCGAACAAGCGTACTGTAACCTACTTCCTTATTGTATGTGTATGTGAGTGGCTTGAACACTTCTCAGGTAACAGAACCCAGTATGTTGTCCTCAACAGCGAGTGTTCATCAGAGACGGGGCTATCGTCAGAAGTGCCCCATGGAAGTGTGACAGGACTGCTGTTGTTCTCTGTATACATAAATGATTCGGCGGTCAGTATGGACAGCACTCTACAGTTGTTTGCTCATGATGTCGTGGTGTACGGTAAGGTTCAAATGGTTCAAATGGCTCTGAGCACTGTGCGACCTAACTTCTGAGGTCATCAGTCGCCTAGAACTTAGAACTAATTAAACCTAACTAACCTAAGGACATCACACACATCCATGCCCGAGGCAGGATTCGAACCTGCGACCGTAGCGGTCAGTCGGCTCCAGACTGTAGTGCCTAGAACCGCACGGCCACTCCGGCCGGTAAGGTGTCGAAGTTGATTGATTGTAGGAAGACACGAGACGACTTAGACAAAATTTATAGTTGGTCTCATGACCCATATACCACCAAATGTGGAAGTTAATGCAGATGAATAGGGAGAACAAATCTGCAATGTTCGGATACAGTACTACTAGTGTACCGCATGGCACAGTTAAGTTGCTTAGATACAGGCTGTCAATTCTGAACCAAATGAAATGAAATCCTCAAACTTCTAAACGGTTTGCGATAGGACGTTCAAACTGGGCGGTTGGGCGCGGAGCTTGATGGGAATCAGTATGCGCATGGGCACGCGCCTTGTTGTAAGTTTAGCGACAAAGCCCACTTTCATTTGGACGGGTTCGTCAATAAGCACATTTGGCACTTTTCGCTTACTGAGAGTCCGCATTTCGAGATCGAAAAGTCTCTTCATCCTCAGCAGGTGGTGCGCAATGTCCAGTCACGGAATAATCGGTGCGATATTCCTTGATGGCACGGTGACTACCGAACGTATGATGATTTCATCCCCATTAATCAAAGTCTCATTTCGACAAGATGTGGTTCATGCAAGTCGGAGCTCGACCCAATCGAAGCAGGAGAGTGTCTGATGTCCTGCAGGAGTACCTTGATGACCGCATTCTGGTTCTGGGGTACCCAGACGCCACTGGCATGGGTCTCGACTGGCCGCCTTATTCTCCGGATCTGAACACATGCTACTACATTTTGATGGGCTATATGAAAGACAAGGTGTACAGCAATAACCCCAAAAGCACAGCTGAGCTGGAAACAGCCATTCAGGAGTACATCGACAGTATCGGTGTTCCGATACTTCAGCGGGGCCAATGATGGTATATATATCGAACATGCCATAACCTAAATCCGAATACCTGCAGTGACGTTTACGTGTTGAACAAACTGTGTGCACGCCGTATTTTGTAACTAATTTACATTTTTTTCATGTAGTTCAATAATTCTCACCCTGTATCTAGGCCTAACAGTGCAAAGCGATATGAAGTGGGACAAGCCTGTAAGAACTGTGGTAAGGAAGGCCAATTGTCGACATCGGTTTGTTGGGGGAATTTTAGGAAAGTGTAGCTCATTTCTGAATGAGACTGCATGTAGGACGCTGGTGCGGAAGCTGAAGTGGTAATCGCAGGAGGAAAATTAAGTCCTTTTCGAGAAACGCTATTGGGAAAATTTAGAGAACCGGCATTCGAGGTCGACTGCAGAACGTTTCTACTGCCAGCAGCGTATATTGCGCATAAGGGCCGCGAAGATAAGATGAGAGATTCTAGTACGGAGGTAGCTACGTAGATGTTTTCCGCTCTCTCTGTTTGCTCGTGGTACAGGAAAGGAAATGACAAGCAGCGGTACAAGGTACCCGCCGCCACACATTGTGCGGTGGCTTGCTGAGTATGCACGTAGATGTAGGTGTATGTTACGGATCGTTGTCCTCATATACTTTAGTCTGCCTTCCCCCAGCATACTTTCGTCCCGCTATTGAGACGCAGAACCAGCTGCTCCTGGGGAGGAAAAAATGACTATAAGTGGAACACGCAAGTGGCCGAGGTGTGTCTCCTTCCTGCCATGCAAACACGTTGAAGTCCTCCCTACTGGCCTTCACATAGGACACATCCTTCTCTTGCTCCGGCGACAGGACTCTCCAGTGTGAGATGTTTGTGGTGTACAGGCCTTTCTGTCACGGATTTTACTAAGCTGTGCTTTGTATTCAGACAAGAGGCCAGCAGCTCATCTGTCATCAGATTTTTCCTCTGTTTTTAAGCCCCAACGCAGGCGAGGGGTGGGAGGGCCGAGGGGGGGAGGGGGGCGGAGGCGGGGGGGCGAGGTTTGTGTTACAAGTCTAACTTGTGTATCCGTGTATCTGTCTGTGACATCGTAACTCCCAAAAGATAGGTCCGATTTCAATGCAGTTCTTTTTGTTTGACAGCTGGTTTAATCAGGATACCTCTTGGCTATGTTCCATGAAGGTCTGTTCAGCCTCTAAAATTTCATCGGATAAATTAACTGTTTTCCGCCATCGCGCTCTCCTGATATACCCTGCATAGTGCGAGGGTCTTTCAATAAGTAATGCCCCAAATCTTTTCTAAAAAGCCATTAATATACACAGACAAACGTCCTTGTCAGTCCTTCACACTTGATGTTTGTTCTGTGCGCCAGGGAAGTTTCGAACCGTTCTGGTAGATGGCAGAGTCGTAGTACAGCGTCTACAATACGACTCACGTTACAAGCAGCGTGCTGTTATTGAATTGCGAGCAGAAAAAGAAAAAAAATGGTTCAAATGGCTCTGAGCACTATGGGACTCAACTTCTGAGGTCATTTGTCCCCTAGAACTTAGAACTAGTTAAACCTAACTAAACTAAGGACATCACAAACATCCATGCCCGAGGCAGGATTCGAACCTGCGACCGTAGCGGTCTTGCGGTTCCAGACTGCAGCGCCTTTAACCGCACGGCCACTTCGGCCGGCAGAAAAAGAAACCGTTTTGAACATCCCACAGCGGTCTAAGGCGCTGCAGTCATGGATTGTGCAGCTGATCCCAGCGGAGGTTCGAGTCCTCCCTCGGGCATGGGTGTATGTGTTTGCCCTAATGATGATTTAGGTTAAGTAGTGTCTAAGATTAGGGACTAATGACCTTAGCAGTTAAGTCCCATAAGATTTCACACACATTTTAACATTTTTTGAACATCCCATAGACATTTGCGTGCAGTGTATGGCGATGCTGCAGTTGATAGGAGTACAGTTGGACGATGGGTAAAAGTTACAGCCTCACGAAATGCAGAAACAGAGCTCCATGATCAGCCACGCTCAGGAAGTCCTATCACAGCCACTGCTCCAGACGTTCTGAAGCGTGCGGATGCCATTATTTGTGCCGACCGGCGCATCACAACTCGATAATTGGCTCCACAGTAGTCGGTCAGCATTGGAAGTGCGTCTGCAGTGACTGAGATTCTCGGATATTCAAAGAGATGCTCACGATGGGTTCCACGAATGCTTACAGCGGACCACAAGACTCAAAGAAAGGCCATTTCATCTGATTTGTTGGAGCGTTTTGAGACCGACGGAGAGGCCTTTCTGTCACAGGTCGTTACAGAGTACGAAAGCTGGGTGCACCACTTTGCGCCGGAAACACGATAATGCACGCCCACACACAAGTCTGAGAACCTGGGACCACATCGCCAAATTAGATTTGGACATCATTACCTCATCCACCCTACAGTCGAGATCTGGCTCCCTCAGACTTCCATCTCTTTGGGCTTTGGGCCGCTTAAAGACTCTACGGGGAACACACCTTGAAGATGACGACAGTGTCAGTCATGAAGTGAAAACATGGCTACCCCCACAGGACAGGAGCTGTTACCAGCAGAGAATACATGTTCTTCCACAACGTTGGCGTACGGCCATAGAACGAGATGGAGACTACGTAGAAAAATAGGACATAGACAAGACATGTTCATGTATATTATCACTTAATTCTGACTCTTAACAATAAATATGCTCTGAGAAAAAAATGTGGGGCATTAGTTATTGAATGACCCTCGTACATAAGAGCTACACAAAGTTACGCACAACCGGGTTGTAGAGCTGTAAAAGAGCTACATAGAAGTCCCCGAGACCGTGTGTTTATCTTTTACTATTGTATAATCACTGATGATTTTTGTCTTTTGAGGTCGCCTGTTTCAACACCTACAAAGCAGAAAAATGGTGATTGTGACTCAACTGTAAAAGATAAAACATGTGCTTGCCCAAACTTTTTTTGTAGTTCTTTTTGAGGTCTACAGTTCAGTGCTAAACCAAATGATTTCGCCCTAATAACTTAGCCTATTGCAAGAGCGCCCAATGCCAGCACATTTTCTTCCGATTTGGTTTAGCGTTATCGCCACTATTTACCGCTTATGTTACGTAAATAAGCGATATATATATATATATATATATATATATATATATATATATATATATATATATATAATTTATTTACTGACCTCTGCAGAGTATTTGTGTGAGTGCTGGGATAGAGTGTCAAACGTATCGTGTCTACTAGTAAACCATGGAATAAAACTCAAAAATTGAAAAAAAGACACAAAAACTCTTTAAAAAGCAAAAAGAAGTACTGTCCCTTTACGTTTAACATAAGTACTAATATGCTGATCCAAGCATCGTCGCATCGGGGAACCGCTAAGTAAATAAAATAAAAAACAGGAACCTCTAAAAATGATAAAGTATGAAATTTAAGTACAAATGACGTACCTAGGCAACGTACCTAAATATCAAAACAACAATATCTAATCTCTGAGTCTAAGTCTTCATTAATTTACTCTGAAAAATTCACAATACAGACACAACCGTCAACGACGCCTGTCCTCACGCGACTCATTGTTCGAAACGCCGCACTTGGAGCCGTAACGGCGCACGAGACGTGCCTGCTGTTTAATGAAGAGTGAGTGAGTCAGTAGTGATGCACCTGCAACTGATTTTTACATCTTTTACCACATTTTGTACGTTTTAGCCACATTTGTTTCTACTAATTTAGTATGGGCGCTGATAACATCTTCGTTGAGCGACAGTGTTTCGAGAGTGTCTGTGAGTTGTTTCATCTTTCCTGTCTTCATCAGCGTCTTCAGTTGAGTGTGCCGATGTAGTGTTTGCGTTTGGTCTTGAGAGAGTTTGAGAAGCTCCGATTCGTCTCATGATGTCACACACACAATGTATAGGGTGTTACAAAAAGATACGGCCAAACTTTCAGGAAACATTCTTCACACACAAATAAAGAAAAGATGTTATGTGGACATGTGTCCGGAAACGCTTAATTTCCATGTTAGAGCTCATTTTAGTTTCGTCAGTATGTATTGTACTTCCTCGATTCACCGCCATGATTTCATACGGGATACTCTACCTGTGCTGCTAAAACATGTGCCTTTACAAGTACGACACAACATGTGGTTCATGCACGATGGAGCTCCTGCACATTTCAGTCGAAGTGTTCGTACGCTTCCAACAACAGATTCGGTGACCGATGGATTGGTAGAGGCGGACCAATTCCGTGGCCTCCACGCTCTCATGACCTCAACCCTGTTGACTTTCATTTATGGGGGCATTTGAAAGCTCTTGTCTACGCAACCCCGGTACCAAATGTAGAGGCCCTTCGTGCTCGTATTGTGGACGGCTGTGATACAATACGCCACTCTCCAGGGCTGCATCAGCGCATCAGGGATTCTATGCGACGGAGGGTGGATGCACGTATCCTCGCTAATGGAGGACATTTTGAACATTTTCTGTAACAATGTGTTTGAAGTCACGCTGGTACGTTCTGTTGCTGTGTGTTTCCATTCCATGATTAATGTGATTTGAAGAGAGGTAATAAAATGAGCTCTAACATGGAAAGTAAGCGTTTCCGGACACATGTCCACAAAACATATTTTCTTTCTTTGTGTGTGAGGAATGTTTCCTGAAAGTTTGGCCGTACCTTTTTGTAACACCTTGTATATATATATATATATATATGTGTGTGTGTGTGTGTGTGTGTGACATCATGAGACGAACACTACACAAAAAAGGTGACAAGACTGAGCCGAACAGCTACAGACGAATATCCCTACTGCCGCTCACATACAAGATCCTCTCTAAAGCTTTGCTAAACACACTAGAATGCCAGACCGACCACTTGATTGCGGAATACCAAGGAGACTTCCGTAAAGGGCGGTCATGTGAGAAACAAATTTGGAACCTGAAAATGATTTTACAACACAAACAGAACCTGATCATTACCTTTGTCGACTTCAAAAAGGCGTACGACTCTATCGACCGGAAAACTCTCTTCAAAATTCTAGCAGAATACGAAGTAGACAACAAACCACGGACTGTCATAGAGCAAACCTTGACCAACGCGACCTCCAAAGTAAAGTTCTGTGAGGAATTACCAGAGCCCTTTGAAATTCGCACATGTGTCCGACAAGGCGATGGCCGCTCACCTCTCCTTTCCAGTCTAGTCTTGGATGAGGTAATAAAACGATGGGAAATATCACAGCAGGGGATAACCTTAGGAAACCTACAGATTAATTGGCTGGCCTTTACAGACTATTTGGCGAGTGTCACGAAAGGTATAAACGAGACAAAAGAAGCTATTGAAAAACTACACGAAATCCCTTCCAAAACTGGACTACAGATTGTGGTGTCACCGCCAGACACCACACTTGCTAGGTGGTAGCCTTTAAATCGGCCGCGGTCCATTAGTATACGTCGGACCGGCGTGTCGCCACTGTTAGTGATTGCAGACCGAGCGCCGCCACACGACAGGTCTAGAGAGACTTCCTAGCACTCGCCCCAGTTGTACAGCCGACTTTGCTAGGAAAGGTTCACTGACAAATACGCTCTCATTTGCCGAGACGATAGTTAGCATAGCCTTCAGCTACGTCATTTGCTGCGACCTAGCAAGGCGCCACTACCAGTTTATATTGAGATTGTATTTATGTATCATCAAGAGCGATGTACACCAATTATGGATTAAAGTTAAGTATTCCACCAAATGCATCCGTTTTTCTAAGTTCTCAAATACTTGTCCTGTTCCAGACCTCACGCCAGTGTGCGTGAGCTTAAACGCGTGCCTTTCGGCTGCCTCCGAGTGGCTTGGCTGTCTTGCCAAGTCACTACATAGATCTCTTACGAAAAGATACAGTTTATGAGCACAAAGAAACTCTCATCTTGGAACACAAAGTACGGCACGATTTACAAAACGGCAAACTTCAAATACCTCGGTGAAAAACTACAAATGAGCGGACATGACAGAGACTGAAACGAAGAAAGAAAAACTAACCTGGACAAGGCATACAAAGTAGGGTGGAATCATTACAACAAGAAGTCTATCTCAAAAAAATCCAAATTACGCCACTACAACACGGTGGTGCTCCCCGAAGCACTGTAAGCAGCAGAGACCACACTAATCCTAGGGCATACACTTATCAGACAACAAGAAAAAGTACAACGGAAAATACTTAGGAAAATATTTGGCGCAACTAAAACAATGGAATCTGTATCAAGAAACCTACAGAAGAACTATACAAACATACGGAGACAATCACAGGAAAGATTAGAAAACGCAGACTATAATTCTATGGACACCTATGTAGGCCGTGCGGTTATAGGCGCTACAGTCTGTAACCGCGTGACCGCTACGGTCGCAGGTTCGAATCCTGCCTCGGGCATGGATGTGTGTGATGTCCTTAGGTTAGTTAGGCTTAAGTAGTTCTAAGTTCTAGGGGACTGATGACCACAGTAGTTAAGTCCCATAGTACTCAGAGTCATTTGAACCATTTTGAACCTATGCAGAATGCCATCACACAGACTGACCAAACAGATCTTTAACTGGGTAACCACTAGAAACAACAGATGGGTGGCAGAGGTAAAAACCGACCTGAACCAACTCAACATCACACCAGACACAATAAACGACAAAATAAAAGAATGAGGGAAGTTGGGGCAGCAAGGAAGGCGGCAGAAGGAATTGGCCATGTAGTTTAGTCGAACTGGCGCCCTGATGAGCGCTGTGGTCTCGTGGTGAGAGTGAGCAAGTGCGGAACGATAGGTCCTTGGTTCGAGTCCTCCCTCGAGTGAAAATTTTACTTTCTTTATTTTCGCAAAGTTACGATCTGTCCGTTCATTCATTGACGTCTCTGTTCACTGTAATAAGTTTAGTGTCTGTGTTTTGCGACCGCACCGCAAAGCCGTGCGATTAGTAGACGAAAGGACGTGCCTCTCCAATAGGAACCGAAAACATTTGATCGCAAGGTCATAGGTCAACCGATTCCTCCACAGGAAAACACATCTGATATATTCTATACGACACTGGTGACGGCATGTGCGTCACATGACAGGAATATGTTGTCGACCCACCTAACTTGTACACTTGGCGAATGGGTAAAAAGATTCTTCTACCTTGCCCGATTTAGGTTTTCTTGTGCATGTGATAATCACTCCAAAAAAGTGATGAAAACATAAGAGTTTGTCACATAAACTGCATCAAATGAATGCAACAGTTTCAGAGTCGCACAGTTTTCCCTGTGCTCTGTCAAAACATATGTTTTTTACGTTTTCAAATGTTTCCGTGCGTAGACCGTCAAATTCTGTATATGTCCAAGCAAATCTGAACATGTCCTGGAATTTTGGAGAGCGAAGTTGATTATGTGTGAGTGGCTGAACTTTGATAAGTATCTGAAAATAAAAAATTAAAATTTTCACCTGAGAGAAGATTTGATCCAAGGACCTGTCACTTCACGGCCGCTCACGCTAATCACGGGACCACGGCGCTCGTAAGCTAACACTCTCCTTGATGTTGCTTACGTTGCGCATGGACTACTCAGTTTGTATATTTTGCTTATTTTTTTTTCATAGTTCCACACAACTTATTCTTGTTTTCTCGATTGATCTGTATTCAGTTTCTCAAGGCCTATCCCTGTGCCAACTTATAACTAAATCTGAGGGGGGTGCGATGGGGAGGTTCCCTTGTAAGATGAAATATTGAAGATGTTAAAGGACTTTATTTAAAGAAACAGCCAGAAAGATGGAAAATTGAAATTGTACGGAGCCTATTGTTAGCAATATTGACTAAGGTAATTAAATTGGTTATTGTGCTCTCAAATGCTGTAGTGTCTGCTTATTACTTAAAGTGTTTCCATGCTATCCATCTCCTATTAATGGCAACAGAAATATCGGTGTTTTTATAGTTTTCATACAGCTACCAAGGACCGACTGCATGTCGGCAAATGTCGTAGTTAAGGCAGAAGGCACATTGCCATTTACCTTGTTTGTGATTTAAATCCAATTTCTTTTAACGTGTGGTGTAGTGTAGCAAAGAAAATTTCCAGCTCTGTCTGGTCCCTTAGGTTTCTCTGTTCCTAGTTGCTATGTCTCATATCCGGTCGTGATCGAACATGATCACGACACAAATAAATTAAGTGGCATTGCGAACTCTGTTCTTAATCTTGAGAACGCTACGCCTTCTACAAATGATTTCAGGTGACATATAAACCATCACATACAGTACTTAAGTTTTTGAAAAGTCTTTGCTCTTCTGGCCAACAAGTAGTGCAAAACTCACAACAGATTTCTGAATCTTCACAAGAGAATAATAATTTACTCAAAACATAAATATATTTTAAAAAAAAAACACCATAATGAACATAGATATGTTGAAGGTATAATGATGCAGAAAAGGTTAGAAGAATATTGAAGAATGAAAATAATAATAATAACAATTATTATTATTACTATAATCACAAAAATCATATTATTGAGTTGGTGCATAAGTTTGCAGCGTTCCTCCATAAGTTTAACAAACACAACATATCCACATGACAGACTTTAGTCATCAATAATATATTCTCCCCCACTGTTTATAACAGTTTGCCAGTGCTGTGGTAACTTCTCGATTTTGAAATAATAGAAATCACGTGGTTTTGAGATGAAGAAGTTATCGAGCCATGTTCGGAGTGCATCCGAAAAGGAAGTTCCTTAATGGTTGTTCGATAGAGAGTAGAAAAGATGAAAATCTGAGGGCACAAGTTATGGTGAATAAGGTGGTTGTGGAATGACTTCCCAACCCAGTTTCTATGGAAAGTTTGTCAGTCTAGCAGAATGTGGAAGGGCATTATCATCTAGTAGGCTCACGTCACGCAGTGTTCCTGGTCACTGTTTTTAGATTGTGCCTGCAAGACGTCTCATTTGTTTAAAAATAAATGTCAGCACTGATGCGTACACCTTGGGCAAGCAACTTTTAGTTCTCTACAGAGTTTCTGTTCCACCAGATGCGTAACATTGTTTTTTGTGGATGCACACATGTCTTTGCATTAGGAGTTGTTTGGGCTCAACCATTCCTTTCATTTCCCCACGTTACCATAAAGACACCATTTCTTGCCACTGTTAACTACGCAGGATAGAAATGGTCGGTGTTGTTCATGAGCCAGTTGATTACGAGCAAGCAGAGATGCACATATGGCCACCCACTGATTTGCATGATTTTTGGTTGAGAGCATGCAGGACCCATACACCTAATATCTGAACCTTCTTCACTGTGTGCAAATGTCACATGATGGTGGACTGATTAGAGTTTGTCACATTTACCAGTTCTCGAGTACAATGATGTGGGTCATTGTGGTTTAATGCATTTAAATGATCTTCACTGAACCTCGAAGGTCTTCCTGAACATGGAGGGTCACTATTGAAAACCGATCCTCCTTAAAAGAATGAAACTATTTTATTTCTGTGCTCTGTCCAATGGCATTATCCCTATACATGGCACAAGTGTTTCTGGCTGTCACCCCTCAACTGAACTGAAAAAGAAGAAAATGTCAGAAATGTTCCGATTTCTCCACTTGGCACTCCATTCTCTAGCATGCACATCTCCACTATCTCCAAATGACAGAATGGGAATGTGTAAACTGAAACAGCAACAGTGAACAACAAATAAAAAATGAGAATTGATAAATAAACTCACAACAACTGGAATTCCAACATGCAAAACAAAAACACTATGAACTTATGCACCAAACTAATAAGAAGAAATATATGTAAATGAAAGAGAAAGGGATTTTTACTTGATTAAAACAATGAGGATGTAACAAAAATAATATGTATAATTTTAATATAGCACTTGAGTTCACAAGATTGCAAGAAGTGTACAACAGAACTTCTGGAGAAAGAACAGCAGATGCCGGTGTGGACACCCTCAGCCACGTAGCTCCTTCAACTTCGCTTCTGATGGCAGCAACGTCGATGCAAGGCCGCATGCTGCAAACGAGGAGGAAGGACCTTCCATTAGTTCATGAAGCAGCATAGTTCAGTCGAGTGGCAAACATTGTAATACAAGATGCACAAACTGCCATTCAGTTTGGTCACATTGCCGAGCTTGTCCTACATGAAAGGCAAAGTAGGATATATTCTATATATCTGCTGGGAATGGGTGACAAACCACACAACTGCAGTGGTCTGTGCCTGGAGTCATGCAACACCTTCGCCATTCTTGTGCCTTCTGCAAAGGACAATTTGTGTCAGTGTGTGTGTGTGTGTGTGTGTGTGTGTGTGTGTGTGTGTGTGTGAGTGAGTGAGTGAGTGAGAGAGAGAGAGAGAGAGAGAGAGAGAGAGAGAGAGAGAGAGCGTGTCTCACTAGTCGAGCCATTCCCTGCACATATGGGTGCCAGATTGGGGAAGTGCTTGGTTATTGAAAGTGTGTGAAATTTAGTTTGAGTACATAGAGACTGTGCTTTACTAAAACCAAAGAAACATTCATTTTCATAGGAATATTGGTTCTTGAGTGGGTACATATACAGCACTATTGTCCACTATGAAAGATTTCCCAAATTTTTAGTTGTTAGAATGATGGTACCCCAACAGTGGTGTGCTTTATCATGCAACTGGTTTACAAGCATTAAATTTGTACTTCATGTATCTGGTTGTTGCATTACGTCTCCAGGAAGCTGTCTGTGGTTTCAGCAACAGCACTACGAGAAATTGTCATGCTGTATATGCCCTCTTCTTGATCTCTTTCATCATCACTTTCCTGCATACCTTTTAATTATTTGTTCATCCATTAATGTCTCGGTGATAACCTTAGTGTTGAGTGTGTGTAAGCCGATGTTAATGTTCAATCTGTTTCACAGTTTTCCTTGTTCAGCCACTGTATCAATTTTCCTACCTGCTGGAATCTTGCAGAAGATGTCAATATACAAAGTATCAGTAGCCAACAATTCCGAATTAACTGACTCGTTGCTGTCGCTCAGTGCTGGATCCAGATTAGCATCAGTGGGTTTGGATTTTCATGTTGATTTTAAAATGACCTTTTCATGTTTGAAATGTACTAACTTGTTTTTTCCTCACAGCATGTCAACTTGTGTGTGGTTGCAACATTACGGTCCCATTGAGTACATTTTTGGAGAAAGGGACATCAGTTGCACCACAGGGCGGGAGGAGGGTGCTGAGCACGATACATTTTCTCTCTTCGGTAAGCATTTTCTTGTGTTTGATACATTTGGAATTTTGGTTTTTCATGTTGATTTTAAAATGACCTTTTTCATGTTTGAAATGTACTAACTTGTTTTTTCCTCACAGCATGTCAACTTGTGTGTGGTTGCAACATTACCGTCCCATTGAGTACATTTTTGGAGAAAGGGACATCAGTTGCACCACAGGGCGGGAGGAGGGTGCTGAGCACGATACATTTTCTCTCTTCGGTAAGCATTTTTTTGTGTTTGATACTTTTGGAATTTTGGTTTTTCATGTTGATTTTAAAATTACCTTTTTCATGTTTGAAATGTACTAACACGTTTTTTCCTCACAGCAGGTAAACTTGTGTGTGGTTGCAACATTACAGTCCCATTGAGTACATTTTTCCAAGAAAGGGACATCAGTTGCACCACAGGGCGGGAGGAGGGTGCTGAGCACGATACATTTTCTCTCTTCGGTAAGCATTTTTTTGTGTTTGATACTTTTAGAATTTTGGTTTTTCATGTTGATTTTAAAATGACCTTTTTCATGTTTGAAATATACTAACTTGTTTTTTCCTCACAGCATGTCAACTTGTGTGTGGTTGCAACATTACGGTCCCATTGAGTACATTTTTGGAGAAAGGGACATCAGTTGCACCACAGGGCGGGAGGAGGGTGCTGAGCACGATACATTTTCTCTCTTCGTTAGCATTTTTTTGTGTTTGATACTTTTGGAATTTTGGTTTTTCATGTTGATTTTAAAATGACCTTTTTCATGTTTGAAATGTACTAACTTGTTTTTTCCTCACAGCATGTCAACTTGTGTGTGGTTGCAACATTACGGTCCCATTGAGTACATTTTTGGAGAAAGGGACATCAGTTGCACCACAGGGCGGGAGGAGGGTGCTGAGCACGATACATTTTCTCTCTTCGGCAAGCATTTTCTTGTGTTTGATACATTTGGAATTTTGGTTTTTCATGTTGATTTTAAAATGACCTTTTTCATGTTTGAAATGTACTAACTTGTTTCTTCCTCACAGCATGTCAACTTGTGTGTGGTTGCAACATTACGGTCCCATTGAGTACATTTTTGGAGAAAGGGACATCAGTTGCACCACAGGGCGGGAGGAGGGTGCTGAGCACGATACATTTTCTCTCTTCGGTAAGCATTTTTTTGTGTTTGATACATTTGGAATTTTGGTTTTTCATGTTGATTTTAAAATGACCTTTTTCATGTTTGAAATGTACTAACTTGTTTTTTCCTCACAGCATGTCAACTTGTGTGTGGTTGCAACATTACGGTCCCATTGAGTACATTTTTGGAGAAAGGGACATCAGTTGCACCACAGGGCGGGAGGAGGGTGCTGAGCACGATACATTTTCTCTCTTCGGTAAGCATTTTCTTGTGTTTGATACATTTGGAATTTTGGTTTTTCATGTTGATTTTAAAATGACCTTTTTCATGTTTGAAATGTACTAACTTGTTTTTTCCTCACAGCATGTCAACTTGTGTGTGCTTGCAACATTACGGTCCCATTGAGTACATTTTATGAGAAAGGGACATCAGTTGCACCACAGGGCGGGAGGAGGGTGCTGAGCACGATACATTTTCTCTCTTCGGTAAGCATTTTTTTGTGTTTGATACTTTTGGAATTTTGGTTTTTCATGTTGATTTTAAAATGACCTTTTTCATGTTTGAAATGTACTAACTTGTTTTTTCCTCACAGCATGTCAACTTGTGTGTGGTTGCAACATTACGGTCCCATTGAGTACATTTTTGGAGAAAGGGACATCAGTTGCACCACAGGGCGGGAGGAGGGTGCTGAGCACGATACATTTTCTCTCTTCGGTAAGCATTTTTTTGTGTTTGATACATTTGGAATTTTGGTTTTTCATGTTGATTTTAAAATGACCTTTTTCATGTTTGAAATGTACTAACTTGTTTTTTCCTCACAGCATGTCAACTTGTGTGTGGTTGCAACATTACGGTCCCATTGAGTACATTTTATGAGAAAGGGACATCAGTTGCACCACAGGGCGGGAGGAGGGTGCTGAGCACGATACATTTTCTCTCTTCGGTAAGCATTTTTTTGTGTTTGATACTTTTGGAATTTTGGTTTTTCATGTTGATTTTAAAATGACCTTTTTCATGTTTGAAATGTACTAACTTGTTTTTTCCTCACAGCATGTCAAATTGTGTGTGGTTGCAACATTACGGTCCCATTGAGTACATTTTTGGAGAAAGGGACATCAGTTGCACCACAGGGCGGGAGGAGGGTGCTGAGCACGATACATTTTCTCTCTTCGGTAAGCATTTTTTTGTGTTTGATACATTTGGAATTTTGGTTTTTCATGTTGATTTTAAAATGACCTTTTTCATGTTTGAAATGTACTAACTTGTTTTTTCCTCACAGCATGTCAACTTGTGTGTGGTTGCAACATTACGGTCCCATTGAGTACATTTTATGAGAAAGGGACATCAGTTGCACCACAGGGCGGGAGGAGGGTGCTGAGCACGATACATTTTCTCTCTTCGGTAAGCATTTTTTTGTGTTTGATACTTTTGGAATTTTGGTTTTTCATGTTGATTTTAAAATGACCTTTTTCATGTTTGAAATGTACTAACTTGTTTTTTCCTCACAGCATGTCAACTTGTGTGTGGTTGCAACATTACGGTCCCATTGAGTACATTTTTGGAGAAAGGGACATCAGATGCACCACAGGGCGGGAGGAGGGTGCTGAGCACGATACATTTTCTCTCTTCGGTAAGCATTTTTTTGTGTTTGATACTTTTGGAATTTTGGTTTTTCATGTTGATTTTAAAATGACCTTTTTCATGTTTGAAATGTACTAACTTGTTTTTTCCTCACAGCATGTCAACTTGTGTGTGGTTGCAACATTACGGTCCCATTGAGTACATTTTTGGAGAAAGGGACATCAGTTGCACCACAGGGAGGGAGGAGGATGCTGAGCACGATACATTTTCTCTCTTCGGTTAGCATTTTTTTGTGTTTGATACTTTTGGAATTTTGGTTTTTCATGTTGATTTTAAAATGACCTTTTTCATGTTTGAAATGTACTAACTTGTTTTTTCCTCACAGCATGTCAACTTGTGTGTGGTTGCAACATTACGGTCCCATTGAGTACATTTTTGGAGAAAGGGACATCTGTTGCACCACAGGGAGGGAGGAGGGTGCTGAGCACGATACATTTTCTCTCTTCGGTAAGCATTTTTTTGTGTTTTATACTTTTGGATGTTTGGTTTTTCATGTTGATTTTAAAATGACCTTTTTCAAGTTTGAAATGTACTAACTTGTTTTTTCCTCACAGCATGTCAACTTGTGTGTGGTTGCAACATTACGGTCCCATTGAGTACATTTTATGAGAAAGGGACATCAGTTGCACCACAGGGCGGGAGGAGGGTGCTGAGCACGATACATTTTCTCTCTTCAGTAAGCATTTTTTTGTGTTTGATACTTTTGGAATTTTGGTTTTTCATGTTGATTTTAAAATGACCTTTTTCATGAATGAAATGTACTAACACGTTTTTTCCTCACAGCAGGTCAACTTGTGTGGTTGCAACATTACGGTCCCATTGAGTTCATTTTTGGAGAAAGGGACATCAGTTGCACCACAGGTCGGGAGGAAAGTCCTGAGCACGATAGATTTTCTCTCTTCGGTAAGCATTTTTTTGTGTTTGATACTTTTGGAATTTTGGTTTTTCATGTTGATTTTAAAATGACCTTTTTCATGTTAGAAATGTACTAACTTGTTTTTTCCTCACAGCATGTCAACTTGTGTGTGGTTGCAACATTACGGTCCCATTGAGTACATTTTTGGAGAAAGGGACATCAGTTGCACCACAGGGCGGGAGGAGGGTGCTGAGCACGATACATTTTCTCTCTTCGGTAAGCATTTTTTTGTGTTTGATACTTTTGGAATTTTGGTTTTTCATGTTGATTTTAAAATGACCTTTTTCATGTTTGAAATGTACTAACTTGTTTTTTCCTCACAGCATGTCAACTTGTGTGTGGTTGCAACATTACGGTCCCATTGAGTACATTTTTGGAGAAAGGGACATCAGTTGCACCACAGGGCGGGAGGAGGGTGCTGAGCACGATACATTTTCTCTCTTCGGTAAGCATTTTTTTGTGTTTGATACTTTTGGAATTTTGGTTTTTCATGTTGATTTTAAAATGACCTTTTTCATGTTTGAAATGTACTAACTTGTTTTTTCCTCACAGCATGTCAACTTGTGTGTGGTTGCAACATTACGGTCCCATTGAGTACATTTTTGGAGAAAGGGACATCAGTTGCACCACAGGGAGGGAGGAGGGTGCTGAGCACGATACATTTTCTCTCTTCGGTAAGCATTTTTTTGTGTTTGATACTTTTGGAATTTTGGTTTTTCATGTTGATTTTAAAATGACCTTTTTCATGTTTGAAATGTACTAACTTGTTTTTTCCTCACAGCATGTCAACTTGTGTGTGGTTGCAACATTACGGTCCCATTGAGTACATTTTTGGAGAAAGGGACATCAGTTGCACCACAGGGCGGGAGGAGGGTGCTGAGCACGATACATTTTCTCTCTTCGGTAAGCATTTTTTTGTGTTTGATACTTTTGGAATTTTGGTTTTTCATGTTGATTTTAAAATGACCTTTTTCATGTTTGAAATGTACTAACTTGTTTTTTCCTCACAGCATGTCAACTTGTGTGTGGTTGCAACATTACGGTCCCATCGAGTACATTTTTGGAGAAAGGGACATCAGTTGCACCACAGGGCGGGAGGAGGGTGCTGAGCATGATACATTTTCTCTCTTCGGTAAGCATTTTTTTGTGTTTGATACTTTTGGAATTTTGGTTTTTCATGTTGATTTTAAAATGACCTTTTTCATGTTTGAAATGTACTAACTTGTTTTTTCCTCACAGCATGTCAACTTGTGTGTGGTTGCAACATTACCGTCCCATTGAGTACATTTTTGGAGAAAGGGACATCAGTTGCACCACAGGGCGGGAGGAGGGTGCTGAGCACGATACATTTTCTCTCTTCGGTAAGCATTTTTTTGTGTTTGATACTTTTGGAATTTTGGTTTTTCATGTTGATTTTAAAATGACCTTTTTCATGTTTGAAATGTACTAACTTGTTTTTTCCTCACAGCATGTCAACTTGTGTGTGGTTGCAACATTACGGTCCCATTGAGTACATTTTTGGAGAAAGGGACATCTGTTGCACCACAGGGAGGGAGGAGGGTGCTGAGCACGATACATTTTCTCTCTTCGGTAAGCATTTTTTTGTGTTTGATACTTTTGGAATTTTGGTTTTTCATGTTGATTTTAAAATGACCTTTTTCATGTTTGAAATGTACTAACACGTTTTTTCCTCACAGCAGGTAAACTTGTGTGTGGTTGCAACATTACAGTCCCATTGAGTACATTTTTCCGAGAAAGGGACATCAGTTGCACCACAGGGCGGGAGGAGGGTGCTGAGCACGATACATTTTCTCTCTTCGGTAAGCAGTTTTTTGTGTTTGATACTTTTGGAATTTTGGTTTTTCATGTTGATTTTAAAATGACCTTTCTCATGTTTGAAATGTACTCACACGTTTTTTCCTCACAGCAGGTCAACTTGTGTGTGGTTGCAACATTACGGTCCCATTGAGTACATTTTTGGAGAAAGGGACAGCAGTTGCACCACAGGGCGGGAGGAGGGTGCTGAGCACGATACATTTTCTCTCTTCGGTAAGCATTTTTTTGTGTTTGATACTTTTGGAATTTTGGTTTTTCATGTTGATTTTAAAATGACCTTTTTCATGTTTGAAATGTACTAACACATTTTTTCCTCACAGCATGTCAACTTGTGTGTGGTTGCAACATTATGGTCCCATTGAGTACATTTTTGGAGAAAGGGACATCAGTTGCACCTCATGCGGGAGCAAGGTGCTGAGCACGATACATTTTCTCTCTTCGGTAAGCATTTTTTTGTGTTTGATACTTTTGGAATTTTGGTTTTTCATGTTGATTTTAAAATGACCTTTTTCATGTTTGAAATGTACTAACTTGTTTTTTCCTCACAGCATGTCAACTTGTGTGTGGTTGCAACATTACGGTCCCATTGAGTACATTTTTGGAGAAAGGGACATCAGTTGCACCACAGGGCGGGAGGAGGGTGCTGAGCACGATACATTTTCTCTCTTCGGTAAGCATTTTCTTGTGTTTGATACATTTGGAATTTTGGTTTTTCATGTTGATTTTAAAATGACCTTTTTCATGTTTGAAATGTACTAACTTGTTTTTTCCTCACAGCATGTCAACTTGTGTGTGGTTGCAACATTACGGTCCCATTGAGTACATTTTTGGAGAAAGGGACATCAGTTGCACCACAGGGCGGGAGGAGGGTGCTGAGCACGATACATTTTCTCTCTTCGGCAAGCATTTTTTTGTGTTTTATACTTTTGGAATTTTGGTTTTTCATGTTGATTTTAAAATGACCTTTTTCATCTTTGAAATGTGCTAACATGTTTTTTCCTCACAGCATCTCAACTTGTGTGTGGTTGCAACATTACGGTTCCATTGAGTACATTTTTGGAGAAAGGGACATCAGTTGCACCACAGGGTGGGAGGTGGGTGCGGAGCACGAGACTTTTCTTTCTTTGGTAAGCATTTTTTTGTGTTTTATACTTCTAGAATTTTGGTTTTTCATGTTTATTTTAAAATGACCTATTTCATGTTTGAAATTTACTAATTCGTTTTTCCTCACAGCAGGTAAACTTGTGTGTAGTTGCAACATTACGGTCACATTGAGAACATTTTTGCAGAAAGGGACATCAGTTGCACCACAGGGCGGCAGGAGGGTGCTGAGCACGATACATTTTCTCTCTTCGGTAAGCAGTTTTTTGTGTTTGATACTTTTGGAATTTTGGTTTTTCATGTTGATTTTAAAATGACCTTTCTCATGTTTGAAATGTACTCACACGTTTTTTCCTCACAGCAGGTCAACTTGTGTGTGGTTGCAACATTACGGTCCCATTGAGTACATTTTTGGAGAAAGGGACATCAGTTGCACCACAGGGCGGGAGGAGGGTGCTGAGCACGATACATTTTCTCTCTTCGGTAAGCATTTTTTTGTGTTTGATACTTTTGGAATTTTGGATTTTCATGTTGATTTTAAAATGACCTTTTTCATGTTTGAAATGTACTAACTTGTTTTTTCCTCACAGCATGTCAACTTGTGTGTGGTTGCAACATTACGGTCCCATTGAGTACATTTTTGGAGAAAGGGACATCAGTTGCACCACAGGGCGGGAGGAGGGTGCTGAGCACGATACATTTTCTCTCTTCGGTAAGCATTTTCTTGTGTTTGATACATTTGGAATTTTGGTTTTTCATGTTGATTTTAAAATGACCTTTGTCATGTTTGAAATGTACTAACTTGTTTTTTCCTCACAGCATGTCAACTTGTGTGTGGTTGCAACATTACGGTCCCATTGAGTACATTTTTGGAGAAAGGGAGATCAGTTGCACCACAGGGCGGGAGGAGGGTGCTGAGCACGATACATTTTCTCTCTTCGGCAAGCATTTTTTTGTGTTTTATACTTTTGGAATTTTGGTTTTTCATGCTGATTTTAAAATGACCTTTTTCATGTTTGAAATGTGCTAACATGTTTTTTCCTCACAGCATGTCAACTTGTGTGTGGTTGCAACATTACGGTCCCATTGAGTACATTTTTGGAGAAAGGGACATCAGTTGCACCACAGGGTGGGAGGTGGGTGCGGAGCACGAGACTTTTCTTTCTTTGGTAAGCATTTTTTTGTGTTTTATACTTCTAGAATTTTGGTTTTTCATGTTTATTTTAAAATGACCTATTTCATGTTTGAAATTTACTAATTCGTTTTTCCTCACAGCAGGTAAACTTGTGTGTGGTTGCAACATTACGGTCACATTGAGAACATTTTTGCAGAAAGGGACATCAGTTGCACCACAGGGCGGCAGGAGGTTGCGGAGCACGATACTTTCCTTTCTTTGGTAAGAATTTTTTTGTGTTTTATACCTTGGGAATTTTGGGTTTTCATGTTGATTATAAAAAGACCTTTTTCATGTTTGAAATGTACTAACTCGATATTCCTCACAGTAGGTCAACTTGTGTGTGGTTGCAACATTACGGTCCCATTGAGAACATTTTTGGAGAAAGGGACATCAGTTGCACCACAGGGCGGGAGGAGGGTGCGGAGTACGATACTTTTCTTTCTTTGGTAAGCATTTTCATGTGTTTTAGACTTCTGGAATTTTGGTTTTTCATTTTTATTTTAAAATGACCTTTTTCATGTTCGAAATGTACTAATTCGTTTTTCCTCACAGCAGGTAAACTTGTGTGTGGTTGCAACATTATGGTCATATTGAGAACATTTTTGGAGAAAGGGACATCAGTTGCACCACAGGGCGCGAGGAGGGTGCGGAGCACGATACTTTTCTTTCTTTGGTAAGAATTTTTTTGTGTTTTATACCTTTGGAATTTTGGTTTTTCATGTTGATTTTAAAATGACCTTTTTCATGTTTGAAATGTACTAACTTGTTTTTTCCTCACAGCATGTCAACTTGTGTTTGGTTGCAACATTACGGTCCCATTGAGTACATTTTTGGAGAAAAGGACATCAGTTGCACCACAGGGCGGGAGGAGGGTGCTGAGCACGATACAATTTCTCTCTTCGGTAAGCATTTTTTTGTGTTTTATACTTTTGGAATTTTGGTTTTTCATGTTGATTTTAAAATGACCTTTTTCATGTTTGAAATGTGCTAACATGTTTTTTCCTCACAGCATGTCAACTTGTGTGTGGTTGCAACATTACGGTCCCATTGAGTACATTTTTGGAGAAAGGGACATCAGTTGCACCACAGGGTGGGAGGTGGGTGCGGAGCACGAGACTTTTCTTTCTTTGGTAAGCATTTTTTTGTGTTTTATACTTCTAGAATTTTGGTTTTTCATATTTATTTTAAAATGACCTATTTCATGTTTGAAATTTACTAATTCGTTTTTCCTCACAGCAGGTAAACTTGTGTGTGGTTGCAACATTACGGTCACATTGAGAACATTTCTGCAGAAAGGGACATCAGTTGCACCACAGGGCGGCAGGAGGTTGCGGAGCACGATACTTTCCTTTCTTTGGTAAGAATTTTTTTGTGTTTTATACCTTGGGAATTTTGGGTTTTCATGTTGATTATAAAAAGACCTTTTTCATGTTTGAAATGTACTAACTCGATATTCCTCACAGTAGGTCAACTTGTGTGTGGTTGCAACATTACGGTCCCATTGAGAACATTTTTGGAGAAAGGGACATCAGTTGCACCACAGGGCGGGAGGAGGGTGCGGAGCACGATACTTTTCTTTCTTTGGTAAGAATTTTTTTGTGTTTTATACCTTTGGAATTTTGGTTTTTCATGTTGATTTTAAAATGACCTTTTTCATGTTTGAAATGTACTAACTTGTTTTTTCCTCACAGCATGTCAACTTGTGTGTGGTTGCAACATTACGGACCCATTGAGTACATTTTTGGAGAAAAGGACATCAGTTGCACCAGAGGGAGGGAGGAGGGTGCTGAGCACGATACATTTTCTCTCTTCGGTAAGCATTCTTTGTGTTTGATACTTTTGGAATTTTGGTTTTTCATGTTGATTTTAAAATGACCTTTTTCATGTTTGAAATGTACTAATTCGTTTTTCCTCACAGCAGGTCAACTTGTGTGGGGTTGTATTATTACGGTCCCATTTAGAACATTTTTGGAGAAAGGGACATCAGTTGCACCACAGGGCGGAAGGAGGGTGCGGAGCACAATACTTTTCAATTCTTTGGTAAGAATTTTTTTGTGTTTTATACCTCGGGAATTTTGGGTTTTCATGTTGATTATAAAAAGACCTTTTTCATGTTTGAAATGTACTAACTCGATATTCCTCACAGCAGGTCAACTTGTGTGTGGTTGCAACATTACAGTCCCATTGAGAACATTTTTGGAGAAAGGGACATCAGTTGCACCACAGGGCGGTAGGAGGGTGCAGAGTACGATACTTTTCTTTCTTTGGTAAGCATTTTCATGTGTTTTATATTTCTGGAATTTTGGTTTTTCATATTGATTTTAAAATGACCTTTTTCATGTTTGAAATGTACTAACTCGATTTTCCTCACAGCAGGTCAACTTGTGTGTGGTTGCAACATTACGGTCCCATTGAGTACATTTTTGGAGAAAGGGACATCAATTGCAGCACAGGGCGGGAGGAGGGTGCTGAGCACGATACAATTTCTCTCTTCGGTAAGCATTTTTTTGTGTTTGATACTTTCGGAATTTTGGTTTTTCATGTTGATTTTAAAATGACCTTTTTCCTGTTTGAAATGTACTAACACGTTTTTTCCTCACAGCATGTCAACTTGTGTGTGGTTGCAACATTACGGTCCCATTGAGTACATTTTTGGAGAAAGGGACATCAGTTGCACCACAGGGCGGGAGGAGGGTGCTGCGCACGATACATTTTCTCTCTTCGGTAAGTATTTTTTTGTGTTTGATACTTTCGGAATTTTGGTTTTTCATGTTGATTTTAAAATGACCTTTTTCCTGTTTGAAATGTACTAACTCGATTTTCCTCACAGCATGTCAACTTGTGTGTGGTTGCAACATTACGGTCCCATTGAGTACATTTTTGGAGAAAGGGACATCAGTTGCACCAGAGGGTGGGAGGAGGGTGCTGAGCACGATACATTTTCTCTCTTCGGTAAGCATTTTTTTGTGTTTGATACTTTTGGAAATTTGGTTTTTCATGTTGATTTTAAAAAGACCTTTTTCATGTTTGAAATGTACTAACTCGATATTCCTCACAGCAGGTCAACTTGTGTGTGGTTGCAACATTACAGTCCCATTGAGAACATTTTTGGAGAAAGGGACATCAGTTGCACCACAGGGCGGTAGGAGGGTGCAGAGTACGATACTTTTCTTTCTTTGGTAAGCATTTTCATGTGTTTTATATTTCTGGAATTTTGGTTTTTCATATTGATTTTAAAATGACCTTTTTCATGTTTGAAATGTACTAACTCGATTTTCCTCACAGCAGGTCAACTTGTGTGTGGTTGCAACATTACGGTCCCATTGAGTACATTTTTGGAGAAAGGGACATCAATTGCACCACAGGGCGGGAGGAGGGTGCTGAGCACGATACAATTTCTCTCTTCGGTAAGCATTTTTTTGTGTTTGATACTTTCGGAATTTTGGTTTTTCATGTTGATTTTAAAATGACCTTTTTCCTGTTTGAAATGTACTAACTCGATTTTCCTCACAGCATGTCAACTTGTGTGTGGTTGCAACATTACGGTCCCATTGAGTACATTTTTGGAGAAAGGGACATCAGTTGCACCAGAGGGTGGGAGGAGGGTGCTGAGCACGATACATTTTCTCTCTTCGGTAAGCATTTTTTTGTGTTTGATACTTTTGGAATTTTGGTTTTTCATGTTGATTTTAAAATGACCTTTTTCATGTTTGAAATGTACTAACTTGTTTTTTCCTCACAGCATGTCAACTTGTGTGTGGTTGCAACATTATGGTCCCATTGAGTTCATTATTGGAGAAAGGGACATCAGTTGCACCACAGGGCGCAAGGAGGGTGCGGAGTACAATACTTTTCTTTCTTTGGTAAGCATTTTCATGTGTTTTATACTTCTGGAATTTTGGTTTTTCATGTTTATTTTAAAATGACCTTTTTTATGTTTGAAATGTACTAACTCGATTTTCCTCACAGCAGGTCAACTTGTGTGTGGTTGCAACATTACGGTCCCATTGAGTACATTTTTGGAGAAAGGGACATCAATTGCAGCACAGGGCGGGAGGAGGGTGCTGAGCACGATACAATTTCTCTCTTCGGTAAGCATTTTTTTGTGTTTGATACTTTTGGAATTTTGGTTTTTCATGTTGATTTTAAAATGGACTTTTTCATGTTTGAAATGTACTAACTTGTTTTTTCCTCACAGCATGTCAACTTGTGTGTGGTTGCAACATTACGGTCCCATTGAGTACATTTTTGGAGAAAGGGACATCAGTTGCACCACAGGGCGGGAGGAGGGTGCTGCGCACGATACATTTTCTCTCTTCGGTAAGCATTTTTTTGTGTTTGATATTTTTGGAATTTTGGTTTTTCATGTTGAATTTAAAATGACCTTTTTTATGTTTGATATGTACTAATTCGTTTTTCCTCACAGCAGGTCAACTTGTGTGTGGTTGCAACATGACGGTCCCATTGAGAACATATTTGAAGAAAGGACAACAGTTGCACCACAGGGCGGGAGGAGGGTGCGGAGCACGATACTTTGCTTTCTTTGGTAAGAATTTCTTTGTGTTTTATACCTATGGAATTTTGGATTTTCATGTTGACATTAAAATGACCTTTTCATGTTTGAAATGTACTAACTCGTATTTCCACACAGCTGCACATCTTGTGTGTGGTTGCAAAATTACGGTCCCATTGAGAACATTTTTGGAGAAAGGGACACCTGTTGCACCACAGGGTGGGAAGAGGGTGCAGAGCACGATACTTTTCTTTCTTTGGTAAGCATTTTCATGTGTTTTATACATTTGGAATTTTGGTTTTTCATGTTGATTTTAAAATGACCTTTTTTATGTTTGAAATGTACTAACTCGTTTTTCCTCACAGCGGGTCAACTTGAGAGTGGTTGCAACATTACGGTCCCATTGAGTACACTTTTGGAAAAAGGGACATCAGTTGCACCACAGGGTGGGAGGAGGGTGCGGAGCACGATACTTTTCTTTCTTTGGTAAGCATGTTTTTGTGTTTTATACTTCTAGAATTTTGGTTTTTCATGTTGAATTTAAAATGACCTTTTTCTTGTTTGAAATGTACTAATTCGTTTTTCCTCACAGCAGGTCAATTTGTGTGTGGTTGCAACATTACGGTCCCATTGAGTATATTTTTGGAGAAAGGGACATCAGTTTCACCACAGGGTGGGAGGAGGGTGTGGAGCACGAGACTTTTCTTTCTTTGGTAAGCATTTTTTGTGTTTTATACTTCTAGAATTTTGGTTTTAAATGTTCATTTTAAAAGGACCTTTTTCATGTTTAAAATGTACTAACTCGGTTTTCCTCACAGCAGGTTAACTTGTGTGTGGTTACAACATAACGGTCCCATTGAGTACATTTTTGGAGAAAGAGATATCAGTTGTACCACAGGGTGGGAGGAGGGTGCGGAGCACGATACTTTTCATTCTTTGGTAAGCATTATTTTGTGTTTTCTACATTTGGAATTTCGGTTTTTCATGTTTATTTTAAAATGACCTTTTTCATGTTTGAAATGTACTAATTCGTTTTTCCTCACAGCAGGTCAACTTGTGTGTGGTTGCAACATGACGGTCCCATTGAGAACATTTTTGGAGAAAGGGACATCAGTTGCACTACAGGGCGGGAGGAGGGTGCAGAGTACGATACTTTTCTTTCTTTGGTAAGCATTTTCATGTGTATGATACTTCTGAAATTTTGGTTTTTCATGTTGGTTTTAAAATGACCTTTTTCATGTTTGAAATGTGCTAATTCGTTTTTCCTCACAGCAGGTCAACTTGTGTGTGGTTGCAACATGACGGTCCCATTGAGAACATTTTTGGAGAAAGGGACATCAGTGTCACCACAGGGCGGGAGGACGGTGCGGAGCATGATACTTTTCTTTCTTTGGTAAGAATTTTTTTGTGTCTTATACCTTTGGAATTTTGGTTTTTCATGTTGATTTTAAAATGACCGTTTTAATTTTTGAAATGTACTATTTCGATTTTTCTCACAGCAGGTCAACTTGTGTGTGGTTGCAACATTTCGGTCCCATTGAGTACATTTTTGGAGAAAGGGACATCAGTTGCACCACAGGGTGGGAGGAGGGTGCGGAGCACGATACTTTGCTTTCTTTGGTAAGCATTTTTTTGTGTTTCACACTTTTGGAATTTTGGTTTTTCATGTTGATTTTAAAATGACCTTTTTCATGATTCAAATGTACTAACTGGTTTTTCCACACAGCTGCACATCTTGTGTGTGGTTGCAAAATTACAGTCCCATAAGAACATTTTTGGAGAAAGGAACATCTGTTGCACCACAGGGTGGGAGGAGGGTGCGGAGCACGATACTTTTCTTTCTTTGGTAAGCATTATTTTGTGTTTTCTACATTTGGAATTTCGGTTTTTCATGTTTATTTTAAAATGACCTTTTTCATGTTTGAAATGTACTAATTCGTTTTTCCTCACAGCAGGTCAACTTGTGTGTGGTTGCAACATGACGGTCCCATTGAGAACATTTTTGGAGAAAGGGACATCAGTTGCACCACAGGGCGGGAGGAGGCTGCGGAGCATGATACTTTTCTTTCTTTGGTAAGAATGTTTTTGTGTTTTATGCCTTTGGAATTTTGGTTTTTCATGTTGATTTTAAAATGACCTTTTTCATGTTTGAAATGTACTAACTCGATTTTCCTCACAGCATGTCAAATTGTGTGTGGTTGCAACTTTACGGTCCCATTGAGAACATTTTTGGAGAAAGGGACATGAGTTGCACTACAGGGCGGGAGGAGGGTGCAGAGTACGATACTTTTCTTTCTTTGGTAAGCATTTTCATGTGTATGATACTTCTGAAATTTTGGTTTTTCATGTTGGTTTTAAAATGACCTTTTTCATGTTTGAAATGTGCTAATTCGTTTTTCCTCACAGCAGGTCAACTTGTGTGTGGTTGCAACATGACGGTCCCATTGAGAACATTTTTGGAGAAAGGGACATCAGTGTCACCACAGGGCGGGAGGACGGTGCGGAGCATGATACTTTTCTTTCTTTGGTAAGAATTTTTTTGTGTCTTATACCTTTGGAATTTTGGTTTTTCATGTTGATTTTAAAATGACCGTTTTAATTTTTGAAATGTACTATTTCGATTTTTCTCACAGCAGGTCAACTTGTGTGTGGTTGCAACATTTCGGTCCCATTGAGTACATTTTTGGAGAAAGGGACATCAGTTGCACCACAGGGTGGGAAGAGGGTGCGGAGCACGATACTTTTCTTTCTTTGGTCAGCATTTTTTTGTGTTTTATACTTTTGGAATTTTGGTTTTTCATGTTGACTTTAAAAAGACCTTTTTCATGTTAGAAATGTACTAACTGGTTTTCCCACACAGCTGCACATCTTGTGTGTGGTTGCAAAATTACAGTCCCATAAGAACATTTTTGGAGAAAGGAACATCTGTTGCACCACAGGGTGGGAGGAAGGTGCGGAGCACGATACTTTTCTTTCTTTGGCAAGCAGTTTTTTGTGTTTTATAGTTTTGGAATTT